>NW_019104118.1:58674-117345 GCF_001856785.1 Myzus persicae | reverse complement strand
AAATTAGAGTGAATTAACCTATTATGAAACTTGATGGTGAGAACTTTATCTGTGTTTTGTTGGAAGTTTTTTTACAATAATTCAGTTTTTAAGTGAGTTATGAGCATTTTTAATTTACATTTATTATACAAGTATACCTCGCTTAAAAACTGAAGTATCGTAAAAAAAACTTCCAACAAAACACGGATAAAGTTCTTACCATCAAGTTTCATAATAGGTTAATTCACTCTAATTTTTATGCTAACGGCATAAAACTTGAACTGCTGAGCGTAAATTTTGTATGTTACTTGTTTGTAAGACGGAGACAACGCATGCGGGTGTGGCGTCCTCTTAAATTATTTTCTACTTTTAATCTACTTCTACTCGTATATTTATTTTTTGTGTACAATTAGTGAGAAAATGTATTTTCGCACAGATATGTTGATACAAAAGTTATTAGAAACTGTAAAGCTTGTGCGGACAATGCCGAGTATTCTTGTTTCACGTCCAGCCAAAAATTTGTGATATTTTTGGTTTTGAAAGTGCTTTTTAGAGTAGAGTCACTGGTTAAGTCAATAAATAATTCTTTTGCCAAAATACCTTACAAACTATACTATTGCAAACGACCTCCGCACCATCAAATAAACATTAAATAAACCGAATAATATTTAATGTTAATAATAATTCGTAGCAATTTTTTTTAAGATTTTCTTCGTGTACCACCTATGAGCTCTCCGCGTACGACAGGTTGAGAACCGCTGGTATATACATTGTGATTTAATATCATGAACCATTCATTATTAATTTGAAATGTGTAAATGTTTTTGAGAATATATTTTTACAAAGCTTCAGGTTTTTACAAGACAACGTATTTTTAAAAAATTATATGTATTTTATTATTGATATCTTTATGTGACAACTAATACAGTTCAACAATTATTTTTAATATTTCCTTTCATATTGCAATTTTTAAGTTATTTATAAATTAAATGTATACATTTATAATATACACTTTAACCTATAGTAATTATATTCCGTTGACTTCAGTGATTAATAAGTGAATATAATTGAATGAATAAAGTATAACTAAGATAGTCGAGTACTATTGTGCACGTTTTATCTTTTTAGGTATGCGAATGCTCGCAGTGCTCGAATAACAATCAACATGATTTTGACTATTCAAAGGCGTACGATCGCGCTTGAAATTGGATGTGACGTTGTTAATTTTTTTTTAACAAATTTTAGTTATATCATAATAATATCCAATATAAATACAAATACATCTATTCAGAAGGTATTTAAATACATTTACTCAAATACTCTACAAGAATGCTGTAATATAAAAATAAAACAGTGTAAGGCTAATGGATACATAGTCGAACTACGTCATAAAAAACAATAATTATTATTATTTAAATAATATTCATTAAAAAATATCGTTAAATAAACGTAGATAGCACAAAATAGAAGTAATTATTATATAGTATAAAGTATACATATATGAAGTAAATAATTCAAAAAAGTTGACAAATTATGTTTAAAATGCTTAAACTAAATTTTGAAGCCAATATTTAAGAAAATAAACATAAAATGTCAAAACTGCTAAAAAATTGAGTAGACAGACACAGCTGAAACACAAACACCATTGAAATGGATAGATACTTTATTATGTGCGATTACAGTAGAGGTATATTCGTACGTACAGCGTACTTATATGAGTATGTTTCAATTGACTTGTCTGGCAGTAAACAAAAAATAAGAGTAATATAATGGCCATTCTTCTATCCATGGATAGTGCACATTTGTAAGAAAAACCGTGGACAGTATTTAAAAGATCCATCCATATAATATATATATATATATTATATTATATATGTATATTATGTATATATGTTACGGGCAAAGTAGACTTTCGGGCAATGTTTACATTGCCCGGGCATTCTGGTACTGCCCGATTATGGTGGGCAATGTAGGCAAAATTATACATTGTCCAGGCTGTATAGAATTGCCCAGTCTAGTTGGGGCAATATAAACCAAAAGTTTTTATATTATAATTATAAACATTTCTAATCTTATCGATCTTGTTAATTACTTTATTATTTGAATATTATTATTATTAACTTGACTATTTATTTTTATAATTATCATTATATTTTTTATTACAATTACATCAAATAATACATAAATAATTCTACATTAAATAATTCTTCATTAAAATCATAGTACTTAAGATCATTTCTTTCATTACTCACTGGAACACTTAATTTACCGATAATATAATCTTGAAACGACGATAATTGACGAGATAATATTGAGTTTTGTATATTGGTACCTCGTGGCTCATATTAGTATAGGTATTTGAAATACTAACAGACAACGGTTTCATAATATTATAGTTGATAGTTTAAGTTACAATGTCTAATATACTACGGGCAAAGTATACATGGACCGGTCAAAATAGTATTTTAATATATTGCCCAAAAACAGCGGGCAAAGTATATATAGACCGGGCAATGTGAACACTGCCCGAAAGTCTACTTTGCCCGTAACATATATATTACTTAATTTATAAATGTTAAATTAGTTTAACACAAAAATATAACAATATGCTTTTCTGAATCGTTTAATATTAAAAATAACTCTCCGCTCATAGTTTATATGTCTAGATTTTCCAAAGCTTCGTGTACCTCTTGAATAGAAATGGGATTTATGAGGAGCGTTTTCCGACGATGTTCATATAAATTTTTCCGTAAACACTTTATGTCTGTTTCGTTAAATTCTGAACAATTATTATTCTGTTGAATTTCTTTCTATCCGAAAACGGACATAAAAGAATGGCCAAAAAGGGAAAGGTTCATTTTGGTCGAAAAGTGTCCCGCCCATTTGACGTCGGCTATTGCCGCCTGTAATAAATTATCGACTATAATAGAAGGTAGGTATAGACCGTAAGCCTTAAAAGGTACCGCCGATAAGGATCGTAGGGGTGCAGCAAGCATATGAAAAAAAAAAATGGGTGGGTAATTTTTATTAACTGCCTGTGGAGAGCACAAAATATCTCTGTGTGAAGCTGGTTATAATGTAGTCTTCGAAGAAGTAATATTGTTTACTGAGTATTTTACTGAGATTTTCTGAATATTTGTTTATAGTACCATATAGTCATATACAGTTATATGAATTTTTAGATTGTATGACCGGAATAGTGGACCACAATATTACCATTTTATTTATTTAAAAAATCAGTTAATCAATAATTTACATTAATACACAAAATCACAAATCGCAATTTTGAAGTTAAGTTTTATAAGTTAGGTTTATGTTTTTTATACCGTAATTAATCGAATAATTGTATATTTATAGATAATCATATTTTATTATATTCATTCGACATAATTCTACATTTAAAATAAGTGCCAGCTTGTCATCATCGTTTGGGGCAGTAAAGGTGCTTCAATTTTCTCCAAAAGCAACTTTTCTGGTAGAAAAATGAATCTAGTTGGTGAATTTCATAGGTCAAAATTTGAAATTCCAAATAGTTTTCATAAGCGTCAGGAAAAACCAACAAACAATCAAGGGAAGACTGGAGTTTTTACGCAAACCTATTTTTGAAAAAATCGATTTTGGTTTTGAGTGTAACTAACAAAAAAAATAACCGCAAATACATGATATTTTCACTGAATGTTGGCATTTTCTATACACCGAACAATTTTTGAAAAAAACTTGACTTCTGTTGAACTATTTATGGGCATAGGAAATTTTCGATTATTATTTGTTTTTTTTCAAATTTATTAACTAAAAAATGTATATCGGAAAGTCAAATTAAATTTTTATGAGCGTTTAAAGTTGAAATTTTTACAACATTAGATATTCACTCGATTTCTCATGTAGCGATTTCCTTATTTTGTTGTAATTCAAAAACAAATTACTGTAGACACTTGAAATGAACACCATATGTATGTATATAGTATATTTCATCAATTCTAATACTTTATAAAATGATCAAAATATTTTTAATCGTTTAAGCTGTTGACGGATATTTTCAATTTTCATTTTGTAGTTTTTATTTTTTATAAATGTCAATAACATTTTATTTATTTTGTCAAAAAGCGTACTGAAAATTAATACAAGGCTCCTGATACATTGTTACAATAGCACTTGAAAAATCTTGAAAATACACAGGCACGATTTTTTTTTTATGATCATTTAAAGTTCCAATTTTGACAATATTTATCAAATTGGAAATTGAAAATGATTTTATAGTTAAAAATGTATACAATTTTCAATTTTTATAGCTAAGGATTGAAAATGTAAGACAAGGTTCCACTTAACCAGTTTTTTTCAGAAACTCAAAAATCTAAAAAATATACTAACACAGTTATTTTTACAGACATTTTAATTTTAAATTTGGATAAAATTACTTATTAACACAAAGTACAATGTTTGTCATTTTGTTGTAATTTGATTCCAAAACAGCCCAGTTTTACATAAGTGTACTTAATATTTTTTCAGCATCACTGATAATTTAAGAATAATATTAATTTAACTTACTGTCTACCATATTAATAATAAGTAATAACAATAAACAATATCCTAAACTGACATACCGTCTCCCCTCAGAATCGTTTTTCGTATACAACGATAGATTATCATTGAATTTAAATTAAATACCATAAATTACAGCGACTTTCTTGACTCTTAATTTACAGCAGATCGACATTCTCTTACCCGTTTTTTTTTAGTTTATTTTATATAAAACTGGTTTGTTGTAGTCCATTACGTTTAGTTCAATTAGAGCAGGTAGAGTAAAAAACTATTCGGCCCCCAATAGTTGTTTTTTTAATGGATTAATCCTGTCCAGGATTTTACAGGTAGCTGGTATACTATATAATTGATGGCCAAACTCCCTGTCTTGTCACGGTGTAGGGTGACTCATGTCTAACCGCAATACATTTTTTTTTTTTTTTTATTTTATTCTTCAAGAAGATAATGGGCCCCACTGAACATGTTCGTGTGAACATTATATTATAAATATGTAAGTAATTAGATATTCGAAAATGTAATAATTATTAATGATATGTAACTTACTATAAAAACTACCAGGTCAATTATGTACAATGTATTTTCATATTTTATCATGGTTGACAACGTATTTTTTTTTTTTGCTCTTGGCTCTTACATATATTTTTATTTTGCTGCCCGCCAGTCTATTCACCAGTATATGCACCTCTGGTTTTGAGAGCATGTTTTGGTTTTAGGTAACCTAGTAATCGTTTACTTAAAATACACATACGCAAATCAAACTGGGTAATCTTAGATTTGACTTGAGTTTGGTTGTACAAATGTACAAATCATAGGTATTTAATAATAAAATTTAAATTACATGTACTCCTATTGCCTTATACCAACGAATAGTTATACGGTATAAGAATATAACGGATTGTAACTACAAATTTGATTTGTAACATTAATGTATTTCATAAAACCATTATAATATGCAAATTTTAAGTCATTTTCGAAATATGAATAAAACCTCACTTGTGGTACGATCTTTAAGTTCCCGTACAGTATAGTTTTTTTTTTTTTTTTTTAATAATTGTTTTGAGTGGTATTATAATAATAACACAAATAAAAAGAATGACCCTAGTTTCTCCGGCATGACATGTAATACTACATTTTTATAATGGTCCATCTTTTCTAAATCATCAAGCACACCAGTTTACCTAATACATTGCAAATTTTAGAATTGATCCATTTGACTCAGTTAGGATGTACAATTTAATATTATGTGTGTTGAAGGTGGCTTCATTTTGCACATCTTCTTGAAAATGAATAAGACGTCCTTGTCGTAAGACCTTGGGCTATCTAGTAAAAGTCCTTGCTTCGGGCAATAAATCTCATTCATTTTATTTTTGAAGGTAATTCATAAGAGGTCTAACTTAATAGAATCTATCCAATAGAATATCTTCAGAGTTGTAAGCAGTTAAATTCACAAAACGAAAACATTTTAAAAGCATTAGAAAACGATCATGAAACAAACAATTTGAAAAGCTTGATAAGTTGGGGGAAATATTTTCTACCCAATAATCGATGGCTACACACGATTCCGCATAATTTTAAATGCAACGTTGCCATGCAATTGTCTGCTCTTGTTATTTTTGACAAATTAAATTTTTCTTTAATTGTATTAAGTTGTTTGGTTAGTAAAATGAGCAAGTACTTCCATGTAGCGTGCTATTTAATCAATTGCTAAATATAATTTAATGACATGATTAAAATATAAACATAATAATATGATATATAAAATAAAATAATAATGAAATTGTTAGTTGAAGCCTTAATTTAAATAAAAAAAAAAAAATCATTAAAATTCATTATATATAATAAAATATCAGCTATATTGTACACAACTATATTAAACAGTTAATATTTTGGTAGTTATAAAAATGCATTAAATATAAAAAAAATATTAGCTAATAATTAACTATACATATCATAACACATATAAAAATATTAAAGTTGTCAAAATTATGTGGGGTATATAGTATATTAGGTTCGCTATTCGCCTCAATTATAAAAATATCAAAGTTTTCAACATTAAAATTATAATTTGGCAACGTTGCATTTCAAATTATGCGGAATCGTGTATGTATATTAATGGCTATTATAACCTACACGATTCCGTAAACTTGCGGAACCGTTCTCTACCGTAATCAATTAATCGTTTAGTCTAATTGTGTCTGTATGAACAATTAAACAAATATAAATAAAAATTTCATCGCGATCTGTTGGTTGTCATTGCGGCATAGTTAAACTCTCTGCAATACCACGGCATGCATATTCAATTTATATTTTATTAACTAAGAGTTCTTAAAACAAATTCAGTCAGATTTTCTTATCTGGGTATTGCTACAAGCAATCAAGCTTGTGTCTTAAATGTAAAATTAGGCCGTTAACCTTGATTTTTTGTTATCTGAGTGTCATTAATAGTGCAGAGTGCTATTAAAAGGAAGTCTGATTATTTCTGGTTCGTAGGTCTATGTCTGCACATTATCTTTACTCTTGAGTTGGAGAAACATATCATTGGAATTATTATAACTGTCCATTGTTAGAATAATAATGAAGTAAACACTAAACAACGTTTTATGATTTAATATTGAAAAATAATGTTGCAGTAAAACATTAACTCACTATATGTCTATATATTTATTCACATCCGTACTGGTTCAATTCTGAGAGAAAAGTACTCGAAATGTACACTTGAGTAGGGAATAATCAAAAAAAAACTCTAATTATTCTTATGTCATAAGAAAGCGTTTTTTCAAAAACTGTTCTTGACAATGATATTTTACAATATCTAAGGACGCTAACAAAAATCAATGTAAGTATATCGTACGATCATCGAATGCTTTCTGAATTATATCCGGACGACTATACATCCGGTTTTTTTTACTGATTGTCGGTGGGCAGGTACTAGGTACCCTACGTTGTCAAACACGGCCACGGAGCAACACCAGTCGGCCGTAATTTGATGCGATTTTCTTGTAAAACGTGTTTGACACGTTCAACAATATGGATTTATGTGAGGTTTTATATTAAAATCAACTATGAATAAAATTGTAGAGTAGTCGTATAAATTTGGGCCCTTCAGAAGTCCGATTTTTGATAACTTATCACAAAGCCGTAACAGGAAATTAAGGGGGGGGGGTTAAGCAAAAAAAAATGTGTTCTAATTTTATTATAATATTTTATAGGTAATTTAATATAGTATAAATATTTCGGGGGATTTGACACCCCCCCCCCCCCCAAGTACGGCCTTGACTTATCAAAACTTCATACAATTTGTCGTCTTGCATATCGTCTATTGTTGAGGAGGCAACCTGATTATGCGGTGTCGAGGTGGCTGTCAGGTATTGCCTAAGCTCAAAATTATGCTGGCGTAGGGGTACTCGTATGCGATAGTAGTGGACTGTATGGCGTAAAAGATAATAGGTAAAAATAGATGCAATCATAAATGTTCGTGGTAACAGAAATGTACAAAACAGTATTTATATATTTCGTGTTCTGCAATAAATGACTTAAAACTAATGTTAGTAATTTTAATAGAGCTCGATCACAAACCGATCGGCAAAGAAACAATAAATAATTCAAAAATAAATATCAAGTAAACAAAACAAGATATGACGGTGGTGTACGACCTGATAACGGTGAGACTAATTGATAGCTGGTGATACCGTTGTCCCAGCACGACGATGTTTAGCAGGTGGAGGTCGACCGGGTTGCGACGATTCCCACAACAACAATCAGAGCGAATATCAGCCGGAATACGGCGAAGCACGAGAACACGTGTCGAATATGGTGATTCACGCTGCGCACACTAAGGGCGGACGATCACCGAACTGTTTAACCGTGGTTTTGGCACGGGTGGCCACAAACGTAAAACGGTTTTGTGTGTGGAACGAGGGGCACGGCACGGAAGCCAAAATGGCGTTATTGACGACGACAATCCAAAAAAACGATAACGAACGCCGGCGTGCGTTAACGGCGAGAGTTGCCTTAAACGGCTGATGAGCATTGAGCGGCGACTTACGGACGGCGATCGGGCGGTTGGTGCGAAGACATGTAAGGCGCGGAACAAAAAACTGGTGAATGGTGAATCCGACCGAACAAGAGCGGCGTGTGCAAAAATGGCGAGCAAAGGCGACAACAACAACAACAACAAAAGCTTGCGGCGGGGCAAAAGGCCGTCGGCGACACACCGATAACGGTTCCCTCTCCGGAGATGACGGAATGATCCCGCGGTGTGTGTCGTAACGACGATAGCGTGAAAACCGACATCATGTGACGAACATCTATATTATATATTTTTTCGGCAGTTATTTTAGATTCTGAGCGATGCGATGAATGTATTGGTTTTACAATGATGTGTTTTTTTTGTGTGTCATCAACTTTTGGTAAAAGTGCTTCGACTTTTTTGAATAGCATTCTTTCTGGTAGTAAAGTAAATCTAGTGTGTAGTCAATTCTCGGTAAGGTCGGTTGCAACTTGGTTATTATATGTTAATGAAAAAGTAATGTCCAACTACAATACGATTTGATCCTCACGACAGAACACACGACGTAGCAGTGAATGTGGTTTAAATCTTAAATACTATCATAACCCACAAATGAATCGAACTAAATTCGACTTTTATGTATCGAAATACTCAAGAAAATATCAAGCTCTCGAAGATTAATTTTCAATTTTTATAGCTAAAGATCAAACATTTAAAAGAAAGTTGCACACAAGTAGTTAAAATATAACTAGTATTTGTTACGAAACAATACATTACAATTTACAAAATACAATTAATATTATACACATGTAGTAATTATTAAATAACATAGCAATTAAAAAATATAAATAATTTGTTCATTAAAAGTTAGTTAATTAAACGGTGGCATATATTTCATAAGCATATACAGTAAATATTAAAATATGTATCATATTAAAATATTAATAAAACAAAATAAAACTTCATAAATATAAAAATGAAGATTATATTAAAAAGCCTACCTACCATAACAGTATAGTATTGTCACAATAAAACACTATACAATTCACAAATCATATTAAAATATTAATAAAAATAAACGTTATATATTTTAAATGTATTAATAATTCAATTATTTCATTAAGCATCTGCAACAAAGTAGCATTTCAAATATCTAATTTTGAAGTCTATTTGTTCTGGGTGCTAAGATTTGGGGTCAACTACTAAAAAGTCTTTCCAAAGGCGCTGAAGACAGTAAAAGTGGTATTAAATATAAAAAAAACTTTTAACAATGGGAAATGTGTTTGACATGTACAGGAATTTATTGGACACTAAGCATCTGCAATAAGTTAAATTGGTTTGTTGAATTAATAAAAGTATTAATGATATTATGATAGGTGCAACATATCCCAGAAAACAATATTTTTTTGTCAAGTCAAATAGCAAGCTGTTCCATAACCTAACTGTATTCTTCTAAAAATGACGGATCTTTTTTGCAATACTCGGTACATTACTCTGTAAATAACAAAAAAAAAAATTACCTACCACGGTTATCTACACTGTGCAGATATATACGATACATACTTTCCCTTGCTATATGTTAAAAGTATATTATAAATGGGATTATGGGACTCTATTACTAATATATACAATAATCACTGGATATTCAGAATAACCGTAATAAACCAATAACTAATAATTAATTTCAAAAAAAGTTGTACATTTGAGTCCTTGATTTATTTGTTGTGCATGTCTAATTATATACCTGTATCTATAGGGAAATCAATAAAGCCATTAACATTTATTTAGAAATAACCGATAAAGGCCATTAAAATTCCTAGACGAACGAGCACTAAAAACATGCCCATATTTGGGCATAAAGAAATAATACGATAAGAAAATATTACTTCTTTGGTATTATGAAGCAAACGGAATTCCGTAGCTTAAAATACTCACATGCATGGACCAAATAAGACATTATAAAGCTCAAAAAGTTACGATGAAAAATGAATATCGGCTCACAAATATTGTGCACAACTGAAACATACAACCTACATAACAAGTTCTTACCCAAACTTTGTTAAGGATAGTCGTTTATTTCGCATGCTCCGTTATCTCAGTTTTCTTACATAACAACTATATCTTATATGTGTGTTTCTATCTAGACTTAGATTAGATATCAAACAAAATTGTTTTAGTGCCGTTTGTTTTACTTTTATTTTAATAATATTAAATAATCAATTTAAAATGCAATCAACGTGTGTTAAATGCCAGGAAAAACTAAAACATGATGCGAAGATATACTTGAATGTTCAATATGTAAAGATATAACTCACTTTTATTGTGTTGGATATTCTGAGCAAACCTTTAAGAAAATGTCGAACAACACAAAATATAGATTAGCCTGTACAAACCGCAAAACTATTACAAGCAAGTCTCCAAAATCAAAAGCTGCCAAAAAAATGTTTGTTCTTCAATGGAAAAAAATTTTGAAGAACTTATGAAGTCGGTATCGTTTATGAGCGCACAGTTTGATAATTTTAGTAACAAACTTGATAACGTAATCATTGAAATAAAAATATTAAAATTGAAAACGTGAAAATTGTAACTGAAAATAAACGCCTATCGGAAGAAGTTGATATATTAAAATCAAAAATTGATGAAATAGAATAGTAATGTAAATAGTACAACTTAGGAATATCAGTGGATATTACTGGTATACCGAAAACTCAAAATAAAAACTGTAAACAAATTGTTGAAGAAACTGGAAAGAAAATAAATACTGAAATTGATGTTATTAAAGCCTATAGAATAAACACATCTATATCTAAACGCAGTTTAATAGTAGCAAAGTTAGCTACACTTGAAAAAATTTAATTCGCAACGTGAAGTCCAATAAACTAACAGCTGACAAAATGAGTAATGGTTGGCCCAAAGAAAATATTTATATGAATGAGAGACTCACGAAACTTAGAAGAACACTTTTATCAAACGAAAGTAGCTGCTACAGCAAAAGAATACAAATTTGTCTGGGTGTCCAATGGAAATATTCTTGAGAGAAAAAATGAAAACTCAAAAATCGTAAGAACCAAGTCATCTCAAGACATCAATAATTTGTAGTTAGTACACAAATAATTTCAGTACCGTTTAAAATGAAATATATAATTTAAACTAAATAAATATGAATCTATCAAATATTGATCAACTATTAAAATTTTATAATATTAAATCAAATTATGTAGATTCTATAGCTAACATCACATTACTTGATGATACCTTCTCTATTTTTCAAATCAATATTAGTAGAATTAGTGCTCATTTTAATGATCTGACTATTTTATTAAGTTCAGTGAAAAATTATTTTAATATTATTATGCTGTGTGAAACATGGCTTTTATATGATTACGAATTTAAATTAAATGGTTACAAAACTATAAATTCGTTAGGAACTTTAAATAAGAGTGATGGTGTTACTGTCTTAATTAGAGTCTTTAATATATTAAAAATTGAAAAACAGGTCTTATTAAATTGTAATTTAATACAACTCATAATTAAAATAAATGAATTAATATTTTCACTAATATGCATATATAGATCGCCAAATGATAACTTGGAATCTTTTCTTACAGGCATAGACCTTTTCTTATCACAAATAAATAAACAACATATGAGTATTATTAGTGGAGATATCAATATTAATCTCGATATTAATATAATGAAAAATACAAATATTAGTAATGATTATTTAAATATTATGTCGAGAAATGGATTTTTACCTTGTATAAATAATTTCACTAGAGTGACTAATCACTCGAAAACTTGCATTGATCATATTTTCATTAACAACATAGATTCTAATAAAATTAATTCATATATTTTAAGGTGCGATATAACAGATCACTATGCTACAATTTTGACATTATCCAATATTAATAACAACGAAACTTACAATCATCATAACAATTTTTCAAATAAAATATACTTTAATCATCTAAATTATTTATTAATTCAAACTGAAGATTGGTATACTCATTTCAACAGTGACAATGTAGATATTATGGTTGAAGTTTTCAATACTAAAATAAATGAATTTATAAAATACCTTTGATATATCTAAAAATAATAATTACAAATCAAATAAAATGCGAAAATTAAAAGAATGGATTACAACTGGTATCGTTATCTCTATTAGAAATAGAGAAAAATTATCTGCTAAAATAAGATCTAGGCCTTTTGATATTAAATTAAAGCGATACTATAAATTATATAGAAATATATTAAATAAAATTGTACGACAATCTAAACAATTATTTTATCAAAATAAATTAGAACAAGCTCGGTCTGATTCTAAATTAGTTTGGAATATAATAAATGAGGTCATTGGAAAACCGAGTCAGATTAAGAATAATATCAACACGATAAGGAATAAAGTTGGTATTACTATAAACCAAACAACTGAGATATGTAATGAACTTAATGATTTTTTTGTCAATGTAGGAAAAAATTTAGAAGTAGAACAATTAAATCAATATAAATTATTTCCTAATGAGCATAACAATATTATTAATGATAGTATTTTAAAACCTATTGATAAAGGCGAAATTAGTATACTCCTTAATAAAATTAAAAATTATAATTCATATTTTGAAAATGATCTAACGAATTATATACTCAAAAATGTTTCAAATTCTATTTCTTTTCCCTTATCAATTAGCTTCAATAAATCTTTAACAACTGGTATCTACCCTAAAACATTTAAAAAATGTGTTGTGATACCTTTATTCAAATCGGGTGATAAATTATTATGCAGTAATTACCGACCAATCTCATTATCTTTAACCTTATCAAAAGTCCTTGAGAAATGTATTTAATTAAGAGTAATTGACTTCTCAGAAAAAAATCTCTTTTTTTTTGCAAAAATGCAATTTGGTTTTAGATCTGGTTTATCAACTAACGATGCTCTGTACAAAGTTGATAATGTTGTTAGAAGTAACTTGGATAAAAGCAATAAAGTTATATGTATTTTTTGGATGTTCAAAAAGCTTTTGATTGTGTAAACCTGTAATGTCTTTGGAAATATGGAATTCTTCCAGGATATATTTTGTATTGTTAGGTTATATTATTCAATAAAGATTCATTCGTTGTTTTGCAATTATGCGTTCAAGTTGTGCTCTGTACCTCTCAAAAACATAACAATGGCGACGAAGTAGAGTATGGAAACCACGTGCCAAAATGAAATATAATTTGTTTTAAGTGCGTAATATTAATTTAAAACGCTTAGTGTTTAAAATAAAAAGTGTTATAATGAGTAGTTCAAACATTAACGGTGCAACTACGCGGGCTTCTAGCGGTAGTGGTAATGGTAACATTAGCAAAGGGCAAATTAATGGCACCATTTCCGAATTTAATTTGAAAGTTGACGACTTCAGTTCGTGGATTGAACGCTTTGAATTGTATGTATTATTAAATGAAATTAATTCTCATAAAAAGAAATTAATGTTCTTAACACTTTTGGGCAATGACGGTTATGTATTAGTCAGTTATCTTTGTACTCCATTTAAGCCAGTTGATAAAAGTTATGACACACTAAAAGAAATGTTATCTAATTATATTAATCCTAAACCTAATGTTCTAACTGAACGTTACAAGTTTAAGGAGAGAAAACAAGGTTCAGAAGAAACTATAAGTCAATTTGTGACTGCATTAAAAAAACTTTCACAGTATTGCGAATTTGGTAGTAATTTGGATGATTCATTGAGAGATCAAGTTGTTTACGGTATCAGGGATAACAACATAAAAAAACGTTTAATGTCTGAACCGGAGTTAACGTTTAGAAAAAGTGTTACACTTTGTTTGTCAATGGAAGCAGCGAACAATGATGTGTCTCATTGGGAAAAACAGGAATTGAATTATCAGCGAGGAATGAAGTTTAAGCAAAACAGACAACCATGGGGACAAGGGAAGTCAAAGAAAGCACACAGATCAGATTCAATACCAAATAGGTAATCAAAAGGATTCAACGAACAATTCAAGTCATGGCCGTAAAACTGTTTGTTTTTGTTGTGGCAAAGCAGGTCATACAAAACCATTTTGTAGGTAAGTATAAGCATTTAACATGTACTAAATGTTCTAAAGTAGGTCATTTAATTAAAGTTTGTAAAGCTAAAAGTAAAGCTGGTAATGTTAATATACTAGAAGAGTCTAATATTTTAAATAATTTTGAAGATTTGCATATTGATAATTTGTTTTCATTAGAGACTGTTGATGTTAATTTTATTAAACCATTTAATATCAAGTTAGATGTAAGTGGAATTATTATTAAGTTTCAAATTGACACTGGATCTTCAATTACAGCTTTGTCTTATAGTGATGCATGTAGAGTGAATCTTAAATTGAAAAATATTCAAAAAAGTGATATAAGTTTAAGAGGTTATACTGGTACTTTAATTATTCCAATGGGTTATTTAAAAGTGAGTGTGAAATTTCATGGAAAAATTGAAGTGTTGAATTTGTATATAATTAAAGAAGGTGGTCCTCCTATTGTCGGTAGAGATTGGATTGAGAATTTATCATTACCTATTAAAGGGGAAGTTTATTCACTTTCATCAAAAACAGAAATAAATATTTTTGAAGATTTTCNAAGTTATATGTATTTTTTGGATGTTCAAAAAGCTTTTGATTGTGTAAACCTGTAATGTCTTTGGAAATATGGAATTCTTCCAGGATATATTTTGTATTGTTAGGTTATATTATTCAATAAAGATTCATTCGTTGTTTTGCAATTATGCGTTCAAGTTGTGCTCTGTACCTCTCAAAAACATAACAAAACCATGAACTACTACTAAAAAAATTAGAAAATTCTGGAATACGTGGAGTATCAAATAATCTATTTAAATTTTTTCTGAATGGTAGGACTCATAGAGTTAAATGTTATGAATATTCTAGTGAAGATCTAAATATGACTTGTGGTGTACCTCAAGGCACTGTTCTAGGTCCCTTATTATTTATTATATTTATAAACGATCTACTAAAACTGAAAATAAATCATAATGTAGAATTATTAGGCTTCGCTGATGATACAGCTATTCTGTTATCAGAACTAACTGTTGATAAACTATACAATGAAGCAAATAAAATTTTTAATACTGTTTATGCTTGGTTCTATAAAAATAAATTAAAATTAAATCTTATTAAATCAAAATATATTTGTTTTATGCAGCAACCATCAAAATACATTAATACACAATAACTTAATAGTACATTCTTTAAAATGTAATAAAACTACAAATACAGTTTGTGATCCTAAATGTATTATACTAGAAAAAGTACAGGAAATAAAATATTTAGGGATAATTAATAATTATTGACTGTATAGATTTAAATGGGAAAGTCATATAAATTATTTAAATAACATGCTACGTAAATTCTTCTATTTCTTCAAAGATGCAAGGTATGTATTTAATAAATACTATAAAAGAATAATTTTCTTATCACTAGTACAATCAATTTATACTTACGGTATATCCATTTGGGGTGGAGCTTCAAAATATATTTTAACAAAACTTATTGTCACTTTAAATTGTATTATAAAATTCTTACTAAATTTACCAATGTTCACTATTGATTTATAATGAATTTAATGTAAAAAATCTTAATTTTAACTATAACTTATCGGTTCTAGTTGACGTATATAAAAATACAAATTTAATTCCTACATTAGATCATGAGCACAACACTAGATATAAGCAAAATAAATAATATACTTGTACCAAATCTTAACAAAGTATTTGGTCAAAGAAGCATTTTATATACGGGTTTATATTTATGCTGTTCACTAAATATCAATATAAAAAATTATAAAGTTGTTAAACATTTCAAAAAATATATAAAACAATTAAATTTATCAAATTTGTAAATTTTATTTCTTTTAAAAATTACCAGTTATTTATGTAAAATATTATTATTATTATTATTGTAAATTTATAATATTTATTTTCCTCTCTTCGTACTTATGTTTTAATTATCAATTATCAATTATGTTAACATTATTATATATTTATAATAATCTTATTCTACTAATTAATTAGTAATCAAAAAAAAAAAAAAACATTGTTTATATTTATTTAATCTATAAGAACTGCGCCCCCAGCACAAGCTTTGCTTAAAGGGGGTACTGCAATATATTAATCTAAATTTTTGTAAAATATAATATTCTCTTAAACAGTTAAATATAAGATGCCAAAATACTATATGAAGGAAGAAAAACAAACGTACTGACATATTATGCGGAAACAAAATAGGCTCCGTAAAGTCAGCCGCCTAACGTGAATATTTTGGTACCAAATTTTTTCAAAAATTTGTAAGTTATTTGTAAGTTCATGTAAGCACAAATAAGGAATTTGTAAGTTCAGCTGTTTATAATCATTCACAAAAGCTTAAATCACGGCTCACTTCTGCGAAACTTTGCAGCTTTATCATTTCAAAATTTTCAACCGAGGCCAAATGTCCTGCCCAATTTGTCAGTATTTGTAAGCAAATATTTGTTGAAAAAGCTGTATAAAGTTTGAGCTACTTATTTTTAGGGATAATTAAGGGACTTGAAAGTTTTAAATTCTTGATTATAAATACTTACAAATTGGGCTATACATTTTGGCTCTCTCGAAAACTTTGAAATGATAAAACGGCCAAGTTTTGCAGAAGTTAGCCGTGATTTAAGCTTTTGTGGATGATTGAAAACGGCTGAACTAACAAATTTCTAATTACTTGCTACGTATTTACACAAACTTACAAATAACTTACAAATTTTTGACAAAATTTGGTACAAAAATATTCACGTTAGGCATCTAACTTCACCGACCATCAAAATATCACAACATCCAAAACCAACTGACAATAATTAAAACATATTATAAAACTGATGAAGTCACAATATCAAATATTTCATTCAACATTTTCTTCATCGCTAATCATATAACTCACAAATATTATGTACAGCAGAAACACATAACTCACACTCGCACAAAAATACATAATTCTTTTAAGTAATTAACATCAAAATACCAAAATATTGTACAAAGAAAGGATAACAATATCACCTACATATTATAATGTAATCAAAATAATACTTCATTAAAAACAACATACAATAATTACTAAGTATAATAAAACAAATTAAGTTAAAATATCAAATATTTTATTCTCCATTACACAAATCATGTACAATTCCTAAATATTATGCTCAGTAAAATATATAAATTCTTCGCTTCGCCCAGAATCTAAAACCATTAAATTTTGAAATTACAGGACTTACAAAATTGTTCATGATGTACAAATTAAACATTGTTGCTGTAGACTTTGAATTCACTACAATGGAACAAACAAGTTTAGTACTCATTTCTGGCAAAATATCAAACGTGTATAAAGAAATCCCAATAATAAAACTAAAATTCTCACTACAACTACTATTAACAAAACACTATACTAAAAATAAAATAATCCCAAATCGATCTTGTCATTGGAATTATACTAAAAATATTTAAGGTAAAACATCACAAAGCCACTCCAACTATTAATGAATTCAATGAGAGCTTTCTAATAAAAAAGGCGATTTGGACAACAATTTTATTTAAAACTACTGCCCATATAAAAACTAGACACCTATCATTATCACGTGAAATAGACGTACATACATGATAACGGAAATATTGAAACAACTAAATAAACAATGTAACACACTCATCCTAAGAAGTTACAATTTATCTTATACAATGATGCGATCTTGTATTCGCAAATAATAAACCTAAAAAACGAACTTTAGCACAAACAGAACTAGGAGAGATCACAAAAAGAGGGAGATTGCTGTATCTTATAGAAACCCACAATATAACCCACGAGCTCACCCACAACAATACATACTCGCTCAACCCTGTCACAGACATACATTACACAAAATTCATATTTTACTATTTAACCAACATAACCGAAATACCAATTAAAAATTAAATAAGTAACCAATAAAATACATTTAAAATCACTCTTAATCATACTTTCCATGCCCTACTTAATTCATAAAATAATAAAATAAAATTAATATTCTTAAAAATAATTTTCTTCTTTCTTCTTTTTTCAGTACCAATAAAATGTGTGCAAACAGGAAACTAGCAATTTGAATTCATCACTTTTGGCACAAAACTAAGCTTTAACTCCAATTGCCCTGAAACAGTATAATATACAAACTTAGTAATAAAATCTGATACACTAAAGAAACTAACAATAATCAACTTAAGCATTAATAAGCTAAATGTATCGAAATGCATACAACTAAGAACACAAACTGCACCTATAATAATATCACTGAATTGACTTAATGTAAACCTAAAATCTCTAGATTGTGCAAATAATAAAATAACAGATTTCACCATAACAGATAACTAAATTCAGCTAATATATTTTAATGATAAATTAACAACTCTGATATTAGGTTGTAATATAATTGAAACATACTGTGAATTAAATTCACTAAAAACATTACACTTAAACATAAATTTAAAAGTATTGAATTGAAGCGAAAATTAATTAATGAACTTCAATTTAAAAAAAAATTATTAATATTATTCTGCAAGCAAAATCTATTAATAAGACTTTAACTAAACTCAAATTTATATGAACTAGATTGTGGCAACAACTTAATAGTGTAGTGATTCCGCTTACAGATGCTGAATGTACAAGGGTGATGGACGACAATGTGTAATAATTCAAGTAAATTTTATATTTATTAACAGAACTTTATTATGGATGTAAAAACTGTTTAAATATTTTGTGTAATTGAAATGATTTTAGTCTGCTGGAGTGAAGGTGCTTGTACTCGCTCTGACAAATCACGTCTAAATATCAGGTGGCTGGGTCCCTTTTTTATAGGCACAATCTCCACTACTCCTCTCTTATCGACAAGATAGTGTTAACTTCGTTAGGTGTGCTTACAAAGTCCAGGATATGCCATGGCCCCATGCTCGTATGGTTGAAATTGCAAATCTCATGTCGTTTGGTCATTGATGTAGTTTTTACTGTTATAATATTTTAATAACATAGCTATAATTATAATTTATTGTCTTTCAAACTGGTCAATATCTATCTATTATTGATTAATTATTACAGTCTTATGTGAGCGTTTATATTATCAATTATAATTTAGACTATTCTACTCGTATGTATTCCGCTACACAATTTCCTTTGTAAAATTCTCAGAACTACTATATTATTAACTATTTTATTGTTAGCTTAGCCTTCCCCGAAATTAATAACATTGGGTATTCTAATAAGCATATTTCGACAATCTGTATATGACGTTCTTATGCCTATCTCAAGTATATATGTACATGGCGGGACGTCAGTACATAGCAATAGAAACAATAAACATCAAAAACACTTTAGCTGAAGTATCATGCAAACATAATAAAATAATACCTTAAATCATTTCTTTCCACAAAAAAAATACTATCAAAAACAGACTGTGAAGTGATACTAACACCTCAAACATCATTATTACAAAAATTCACACCTACCTCAAATGAAGAAGAAACATGTCCCATTCGTCTTGATTCCAGAGGACAATTAATAACAACTGATTGTATTCACAAATTACATCTAAATTGCATTACTTTTATTAGAAATGACAAGTTCCTTTGTTGCAGACAATCTATAGAACAACTGAAGAATGAACGGTACAAGCTAGAATAAATAAACTATCATTAACTCAATAATCAATAGCCGAAAAACAAACCGATACTATCAAACCTCTAGTATACATTACTTTAACGAAATACATATTCAAGTATTCGTATTCAATATAAATATTATTTCTTGAAACACAACAGGCAATCAACAGTATTTTACAAACCTTAAACAAATGGCACAAAATAATAACAATACCTGCAATAATTATTGTACAATAAATTTTATCTTACCAAACATACTTCACGCCATTAACAGATTCAAACATTGTTCATTACATCGAACAATTAACATTTTCGCTTTTATTATTATTTCATTGTCCAATTATCCATAATACAGAAAACACAACGTAATACAATATCATTTCCAGAGGATTCTTTCAGAAGCCTCCGATAAGACGCATTATCACTGCATGTTTCACCCTACCAATCATGTGGTCGCCGGGGATGCGCGGTTATCACAAATCGGTGTCCCTCCAAAATCGCCATCGCGTATTGTGTCGAGTACTACAACTAATGTTGTATCGTTTTGTTATTTTGTACCAATTATTTATTATCATTTTTTGTATTGCATTGTACTTTTATCTGTACCGTGTTACACTTGTCGTTAAGTCTATAAATATTTTTTTTCGAGCCATCGGCTACGACGCGCGACGCCAACGAACTTCGTTCTCTTTTGCTCTGATCAGTCTGATCGACCAGCTCGACGGACTGCTGTACTCGTTTCGTATTTCAAGTTGTAATAAAATAAAAGCAAATCGTCAAACCCAAAACCGTGTTTCATCTGTCAAATATGCAATTATCCTTCCCGGAGTTAATAACCATCGTGAAATTGCCGTCTCATTGTCGTTGACGCCAAAATTTTAATGTATACAGATAATAGCCATTAAATTACTAATATTGGAATCTACTAATTGCTGCCACTCGTTAGCCGGTCGGCTCACTGTATCAGTTTACATTACGCTAAATACAAACGGATACAACGAGCTTAGGGGCTGACAGCAATTAATAGCTCTTCCAATATTAACAATAGGATGACTTATCTGAATATTTTAAAACCAATGCACTCTATCTAAAATATGAATAACCAATTTAAATTGTAATGTACACAACAAATAACAGAGAGCAAAGACAACACGTCGTGTCACTTCAAATTTCCAAAACTCCTTTTGAACGTTATCCTTATCAAACGCTGTACGAAGCGGGAAACCGAATCCTTACAACAACATTATCTGAAGATGGCAACGATTGTGCCTATGGCATCACACATCAGCTCTTACCAATAATTGGCAATTAACCGTATCGCCCCTTCTTATCGTTTTACGACGATTTCATCGGGATTACTTCAAAACTTTCGCTTTTTCCCGTATGTTCTTCGTTTCTCTTTCCGAAATTGTTCCACTTGCGTTTGTGCTCCATTTTGGTAGTTCGTTTCTTTTAAAATCCGCTGTTGTGCGGTTTTCACTCGAAATGAATCGCGATCGCGTCCAATTCTCCACGCGGCCGTCTGACGTTAGAGCTTTTTTCGTTTTTTTTCCACCTGTTTCTTCTTTAGGAGCACCACCAGTGCTCTATGCAATTGTCTTATTTCTTATTAAACCCGTTGATGAAATCGAACCGTAAATCGTGTTTACGAACCGAACCGAATCTGTCATATTCGTAGAGGAGCCTTACATATTATACTGATAATATACCTACTGTTTATTTTTTTTCATTCAATAGATATTGCTTTATATTATTTTACATAAATTGTTTTGTCCTTGGTAGCCAAACCTTCTGGTGATTAGTTATTAAATTAAACACATAAATGCTGCAACTATATGTAATTAGTTAGAAGAGAACTGTTCATCGACGGTGTTATGAACATCAGTATGTAGGTACTAATACTGTGAGTAGCCTATATTGGTGGTTAAATTTTTAATTATTTAGTGCACCTAATTAAACACATACATTCTGCAACTATGTAACGTGATATAAATACAGAACTGCCCATCATTGCCATTCTGAATATTATTTATTTAATAGTGCATACAAATTATATAAGTATTATCAGAATGAAATTAAATTAATAAGCAATTTCAATGAGGTTTAATTTAAATAATTTAATCTAACATGCATAATAATAATAAATAAAAGACAGTGTACTAAAGACTAAACTGACCATTAATGTAATGAAATAATATTGAATTTTTTTAATTAATATACCCTACATTTATTGAATACATATTCAATAAATAAGTTTTAAATATTATACTATCAATAATCCATAGTTTATATAATACAAATATTAAACAAATGAATTCTGCAGCTATATAATACAATTTAGCTACATCGACAGTTTAGTCCATATTGATAATTAAACACAAATAATTCTGCAACTATGTATTGTGATATAGGTACGGAACAGTTCATCAGTGGCCATATGAATGTAATTTATTAAATAAATCACACAAATGTCAATGATGTACACAGCTATTTGTTTTCACATAAACTGTCCATTATAATACACATATAACAAATTAAATACAATTCTGTGGTTAGATTTAAATAAATTTACTCAAAAATACAAAATAATAAATAAAAGACGATATTTTAACCTGACCATTAATGCTTAATGTTATGATATAATATTGGATTTCACAATTAATACACTCTAAATTGAATGAGTAACGTTAAATTGTATATTGCTAATATATTCATGTACCTTTATCTTAATTTTATAGTTACTCATATATATATATTCAATAAATGAACTATTTATTTGATGCAGAACCATATAATATTTTATTATGCATAATGCATAATGTGTACCTATGCAATACAAATATTTTAATTTTTTTACAACAACAGAAATTGCAATGTATTTGCATTCAATAGCATGATATTTGCATCTATTTTGTTAACTATATGCAATAATAATAATAATGGCCATATCCTACGGATTTCATCGGTTAAGCAATGTTTAATGCCAACGGCCTAAATGCTCAAATTATTCTACAAAATTATGATAGAGCAATCTAAATGTCACAAAATATTTTAAAAATTATAACTTAGCACTTAGAACACCTAAAATAGATCTCATTAGAACAATTAAATTATACTATTCTATATGACAATATCATAACCTAAAAATCATGGGCCAAATCCAAGAACCGAAATAAAAACAATACATAAACAAAATTCAAAAATCTAAATACCCATAAGGCCATATGAATTAGAATCTTATCTCTAGTATATTTTAGTGCCTAAATATATTCTAACATTCCCTATTCATTTCAAATGTAATTGATTATCTGTGAAATTAACTTATAAAAGTGTTGAATAATTAATAAATATGATTACCTAGTTAGTCATTACTCAATGTTTGTAATAAAATTTATTTTATTTTCTCTTTTTTGTTTTTGTGGTCCCTTGTTAATGAATATAATTGACTTATTGGTGAACTTAATATAATTAGTCCTTATAGTCTAGTTTTCCCCTATTTTTGTCATTTTATATCTGAGAAAAATGTAATTGATTTTATTAAAAATTTACTTCTAAAAATGTCAAATGACTGATGTAATTAAATAATAAATGTTTGTGATTAATGTAGGTACTATAGTTTTTTGTATTTTATATTATAAATGTGTCAAATTGACTTATAATGAATTTTTTATAATTAGTTCTTATAATCTAGTTTCCTATTTTGGAATTTTGAAATGTTTTATATTAGATAAAAGAATGTATTTAATTTTATGTTAATTTGTGCAAATGTCAAGTGACTAATATATTTAAATGCTCAATGCTTTGGATTAGGTTGTTTTTTTTAACATACCTTTACATCTTTGTTTTTTTTTCTCTTAATCATAATCATAATTGTAATTTTGTTTTATTTTTCTGTCATATATGTCATTGTAACTATTGTAATTATTCAATTTGCAAAATATTTTTGAAATGGCTTCCAACCAGTATACTTTTTTTAAATAAATAAACCTTTTAAGGCTTAAAGTGGTCCATTTAGGACCTTCGCTGCTCCCAACACGCTCTTTCACCTTTTCCTATCCTACGCCACTTCCATTTTCAGCACTGGATTGATTTCCTTTAAGGTTTTCTTAACTGTATCGTGCCGTCAATGCCAGGGTCTACCTCTTGGTCTTTTTCCCGTTAAATTGTTTTCAGTGGCTTTCTTAATGAGTCATCCCTCTGCTCGCCAAACGTGTCCTGCCCATTCTAGCCTTTTTTGGTTAAGAAATTTCGTAGATTTGTTTATTGTACAGCTGTTACAGGTTTTCATTTGTTCTTCTTTGGAAACTTTCCAAGTCACTGTTATGCACCATTCCATATACTTTCCTGAGTATTTTCCTCTGTAAACTTTGTAGTTTCTCTTCATCTCCTTGAGTGCTAGACGACTTCTAGCACGTGTTCGTTACAATGAGTCTCAAATACGTACAGTATAGGTTTTCCTTTGTACGTCTGGAGAGTAGCTTAGAGGAAAACATTTCTTTCATTGTAAAGTAACATCTTTTTGCCTTATTCAGTCTCATCCTAATTTCATTGTGCATATTGTTCTTTTCGTTTATGTTAACTCCCATGTACTTGAAGTCCTCAATCTGCTCGAAAGTAAGTCTTTCAGTGTATAAATTATCCTTTACAGTTGCGTTCCTAGTCATCTTCATATATTATTCGTCTTGTTTTTGTTTATTACAAGTCTCATATTGCAGCTAGATTGTATTGGCTTTCTTGCACTCTCTTCTACATCGTTTTTGAATTCTATTAGAATGATATCATATGCATAATCGAACAAGGTATGAGGTTCTATTATTTCCATTTTATTGAGGTCTATTATATCTTTCACCACCTTTTCCAGCTCATCACCTCCTCTCAAGCCATTCATGTATTCAAATATCGATGATAGTTCTCTTAAGAAATGTACTCTACAGCAAGTTTGTTTATTACACATCTGGATTAATTTCACTAATTTATGGGGTATGCAAAAGTTTCTTAGGGTTGTCCACAGTTGTTCATGGTTGATGCTACCTATGCCTGTTTTAAGTAAACAAAAAGCATATAAAGGTCCTTGTTATACTCGTAGTACTTTTCCATGAGTTTCCTTATTGTATAGATGCGATCTGCCGTAGACTTTCCTTTTTAAACGCCACACTAGTACTCTCCAACTATGTTTACTGCTAATATTTCAAGTCTCTTCAAGACAGCTTTTGATAACACTTTGTATGCAGTGTCCAATAGTGAGAGTCCACGATAATTTGTAACCTTCTTCATAGCTCATTTTTGGAAAATTGGACAAATAATCCCTAAATTCAAATCTTTAGGCATACATTCTTTGTTCCATATAATTATTCCATTGGCATTCATCATAAAACCAATGTTTCTTTTTTATGCCTATATCATTTGTTCTTGGGTCCTTTGCAGCTACTTATGTTTGTCATCTCGTTTCCCGAATTCCATCTGCGTCACATGGCTGGTTCACTCTTCTAACTTCTTTAGATACGATGCGTGTATACTTATTTATTTTTATTGGATCTTTAATTTTTTCCCTATTCAGAAGCTTAAGCTTATTTTTTTTCAGCCTCCAGTTGATTGAAGAAAACTCTTTCGTTAAGGTATCCACCATTAGGTAATGGTCCGCATAGCCGTTTGTCCCTCTGAAACTAACAAAATTCCCATAGTCAAATTACTACAATTATAAAAATCTATAAAAAATACAATTTCAAGCATGCTGTACTGTTGCTGAATACTTAAACACAAAATGTGAAGGACACAACGATGCTCAAGTCAAAATAAACGGTTATTTCATAGAAATTATACAAATAGGTGTAGCCCAAAGCTCAGATGCACACACACAACTAGCACGTTGAAAGTGTAAGCATACAATTCTTACACTTTCTATCAAGGAATAACTGCCAATAACATAAAAATAAATCAAACAATGTACTTTTTGGATGTTATCAAAGGTACAGTCAATCGTAATGGTGAAAATTGCTCCGGAGAAACATTCAAAACGGACAAATATGATTGGGACAATGTATTAGTACAAGCAAAATATACAATTTTATTATCAGAAGAAATAGCACTCACAAACGTTCTTAGTCAAATCTAACAAAATCGCATTTTCCTTACAAAAACTAAACGTGAATAATTATGAATTGTATTTAACAAGTTTTCAATCAGAACACCCAAGGTTATTTATATTAATCGATAACATACCATTTTTTCAATTTTCATCTATGTACATGACAAGAAGGTTAGATTAGGTTAATGTGGACATGGAGAAGATTATCGGAAGTCAGTTGGACAGAAATGAAAAGTAACACAGAGTATTAAACCACGTAGGAGAAAAAAACTTCTACTAAACGTCTATAAAAGAAAGAAGTGAAAAATGTTTGGTCACCTACTTAGTCATAATTCATTTATGACAAATATATTTGAAGGACGAATAAATTTATACAAAGGCAGAGGCAACCCGAGGAAGGCATATATAGCAGAAATGATAAAACAAGCTGACTCTAATCGAT
The DNA here is from genome assembly GCF_001856785.1 of Myzus persicae. Taxonomy (NCBI): domain Eukaryota; kingdom Metazoa; phylum Arthropoda; class Insecta; order Hemiptera; family Aphididae; genus Myzus; species Myzus persicae. The sequence goes on along the minus strand of NW_019104118.1, from coordinate 90,598 downwards.
GTATAGACATTAAAAGACTGGCTTTTAACAGAGAAGAATTGCGAACCAGATTTTCAATGACAAGGCAAGGCCTTCAGTAAAGGAAAAGAAGACCAAACATTCTACAGGCTCTTGTTACATCCATGTACTTCGATTGAGTAACAAAATAGTGTCACCTAGAAAGAAGCATACAATTACAAACATTATCACTACCATCCTACAGAATATCAGAATTTGATTACACAATGAGAAAAGAAGCGTTTTTCACTACATAAAAAACAGGAGAAACCGTTAATTTAATAAATGTAATGCTGTAGTTGTTGAGCTAGATAGAAGTCACGAAAATGATTTCTGAAACTCTCAATAATTTACAACAAACAAATTTTATTCATGGCACTCAAGATAAAAATATTTAACAGAAATTTATTGAACCATCATCCTACCAACAGGTTATTTCATCGAAAGAGAACGGTAATTCTAACATTTTGTCTCTTTTTACCTTTTTATATAAAGTTGGTCCTTTAATATTTATCAGCATATTATATTTATATACCTAGTCATTAGAATACATTATCATTCCTTTTTGAGATTTTACTGATGAAACTTTAAACATTGTTCTTACAGCTTTTTTTTGTTTAGGTGAAAGATCTTTGACAGTTTCTTCAATTTTTGAAATTTTCTGTGTTTTGTACTTGCTCTTTTAAACATCGATCTCAATTTTCTATTAACCTTTATAGAATATAATTTTTTTGTTTATATGTACATCATTTAAAATATATACGATGGGTACAAACATGTTTTTATAAATAATACATAGTGATTAGTTTAACAAATTATTAAAAAGACATCTTGTTTGTTTGCTTCTTGTGTATGCAGAATTCGTTATTTTGAAACGTAGTCATTTTCTTCTTTGTTTTTTTATTATTATACTCAAGTTGACGACCACATTTACATTTCATACTTTTTTCTTCTAAAGTTATTTCACAGCTTTTGGAAAATAGTCTATCGTATCCAGGCATATGCAACACTTGGCTCTTTTTGTCATATGGTGTGGAGGGGGGAGGACAATAATTAATCACAATGTAGTATGTACTGACCCATTTAAAAAAATTCTCACATTCAACTTATTTATACATTCCACCTACAGTTTTACTTACTCACTATCTAAATAAGAACAGTTACCATTTCACATGTACATAATCCTATATTTTATAGTTCATTAATTACCCAGTAAATTGCCTCTAATTGGGTGGCTTCTTATTTCTATTTTCATTGTCATTTTTTCTGTCACTACATACATTTAATCATCTAAATTCTTTTTATTTATTTAATGTATTTATTGATAGTAACGACCGCTATTGCAGTGAGTAAAGAAGATATATGATTATAGGTTAGATATAACACTAAGTATAAAATTAGTGAAACAACAATAATTTTTTTAACTTACAAATATCATCAAAGAAAAAATCAAAGTTAGATAGATTATTATTATAGTTCATTACTGTAATGTTAAATTCTATTGATGGGACTATGAGTAACAAAATTACGTTTACTTGGAATATGAAATAGGATGTTATGTCTAGTATTAACTGAAAGGTATCTAATGCTAATAAGACTCAAGAACTCGGGGCAGTTAAGGGTTCCATTTGAAAGCTTGTATAATAATTAACAGTCATTATAATTATGTATATTAGTTAAAGGTGATATATTAAATTGTTTCTCGACATCAGCGATTTCAATTTAAAAGCAATTATTCTAATGAAATTTCTTTGTACTTTGTCAATTTTATCAATCAAACCTGTTTGTCGAGGGTTATAGGTTAATGAACCAAACTCCAAGGCAAGGGTGATAGATTTTTATCGAAAAATTAATTAGATTTTACATACATTATTGTATTACATATTATTTGATTTATAATTGCGTATAGCCAGATTTTTATTTTTATACATACATACCTTGAATCTCAATAAATATTTTTAAATTAAATACGTTTTTAAATTTAAAGTTGTTTAACAGTTTTTTTGGAGCCATTAGCCGTATTAACTCAATCAGTTAATTAACTCAAATGGTCAGGTCCCAAAGTGAGTCCATTAAGCGGCGACCACTGTATACAACTTTTAGGCACGCTTAATTCATATCTACACAATTACACGTTGTAAAGCATACATTTCTAAAGAAAATTCGTACAAATTGTTTCTATATGGCTTTTGAAACTCAAATTGGATGATAAAGTTATACCAAGATCTTTTACCTCATTCGCAACATTGATATAAGACGATAGGCTGGAGGACCTAGTCCACCCCCAAGCAATGAAGATATATTACGACAACTTAACAGACTAAAAACCATAAAACCCCTGGGGAGGACGGAATCCAAGAAGAAATACTAAAAAACCTGGACGAGGGAACAATAGATAGAATACATATTTGGCATGAAGAAAGACTTCTGAAGGACTGGGGCACTGCATTAGTTTGCTGGAATGTAATAATTATAGGGGCATAGCATTACTCGATACAACGTATAAAATCCTAGCATATTGTGTTCTGGATAGAGTAAGGCCCAATAGATCTACAACGGATCAGATTTTCGTAATAAGGCAGATCCTCCATACAATTTGGGAATATAATGAGGATGTACACATACTATTTGTGGATTAAAAAAAAACCTTTATGGTTGTATCCATAGTTAAAGCCTAATACAAATACTCAAAGAATTACTATATTATGTTGGAAGAAACCAAGAAATGAAAAGTTATTCAACAGGACTTACACTTATACCGTTCGCCGGTATACATTACACATATTGAATATATCTTAAAAAGAAGGTTTAATCGCGACATACGAGTAACCTTGGAATGCTACACTATAATAACTAGTCAATAAGGAAAAACCGGATGTAAATGGAAACGTTAAGTACCACGTTTGTGTCGATTTTCTTCTGCTGAATGGCATTCCTGTTGGAGATGCATTCCTACCTCTTAACATTTTAGATATACAGAATCAGTAAGGACGTTAAGTATTACAGGACTGTTTGTTTAGTGCACAGGTATTGCAGGTATCACCAAATTTCTATGAAACCATCAGACTGTGAGAAAACTGAATTCTTCAGACAATGGCCATTTTGAATGTTTGGGTATGTTTTTTTAACTAAAAGGACCAAAAGGAACATTCCAAAAGCTAATGAACATAGTAATTACTGATTTAAATGGGTTAAACACCTTGTGTATATTGATCATATCATCATTTAAACAAACAATTTACCAGAGTATACACTGAAACTCTCCAAAGTATATCAAAGGGTCCGCCATTATCATCTAAAGCTTCAGCTTTTGAAATGTGAATTTCTACCAAACCAAGTCACGCACCTGAGACATGCCATCTCTGATAATTGTGACCAGACAAACAGAAATTGGCGTGTGTTAAGGAATTTCCAGTACCTAAAAACATAAAAGAGGTCAAGCCTTTCATTGGATTAACTAGGTACTATCGCAAATTTATAAAAAAAAATATGGTCCAAGTCCCAAATCACTTATAGCATTGCTTAAAAAGGACGTTCCATATAATTATAGAGATCCGTGTCAACAATAGCTTGAACAATTGAAAGATTTGTTGATAACTGCCCCGCCCCCATTCTGTAGTACTCAGACTCCATAAAAGCCATTCAAATTGACATATGATCCAAGCATCTTTGCGATTAGATACATACTTTCACAATTACCTATTGGGAAAGGCTTGCCCGTAGTATTTACTTCAAGCACGCCAAACAAAGCCTAAATCAATTAAAATACCAATACGATGAAACTTAGTATCATTGCATGAGGTATTCAATTATTTTGACCTTATCTATTGGGATTGAGGTTCAGCATATTAACGTACCACCGATTGATGGACATCAATGTATAGTGTGAAATAAAATCGCACCAAGAGTACCGATGAAAGGCCATAATCCGGAAATATGTAAATAGTTGTCCTGTATGTCTTCTCCTTCTTCTTCAGCTTTTATAGGCCATTAGGGCCCATCACTCATCACACAGCCCTCTCCATTTCACTCTATCACTCAATAATGCTTCCGGGCTTTCAACCCCTAGTAACCGAAAAATATGGTTTGGCTCGTCTATCTACCTTTTCTTCGGTCTGCACAATAGTCTCTTGTCTTCTGGTTTCCAGTTAAGCGTATCACCTATTATGCCACTGGACCTCCCATACGTGACCAAGCCAGTTCATTTTCCTTTCTTCAAGTGTTTGTATTATGTCTTCTTCTCCCCACAGGTCTTAATTTAATTATTGGATCTTATTTCAAATTCACCTATTTGATCATTTTTTTAGGACCAAAAATGCGTTGTAGGCATTTCCTTTCTAGGACTGTCAGTTTTCTTTCGTCCCTTTTAACGTTGGCCATGTTTCATATGCGTGTAGAATTAGTGGTCTTACTAAAACCTTGTAAGATCGTATTTTTAGATATTTTTGATAATAATTTATACTTCAAGGTTTTCTATAGCTCGAAATAACAACTGCTTCCAGCTTTTATTCTCTGTTTTATTTCCTTGTGTTAGTTATTGAGGCTATTTATATCAACTCCCTTATATTTAATGGTTTCTACTATTTCAAAACAATAATTTTATATATCCAAACTTTCATTTTGGTCTATTTGATTACCTCTCGGAGCTACCATATATTTAGTTTTTCCTTCATTTATCATCAATCCCATACTCCGCAATCTGATTATCAGCTTCTTTATAGTGTTTTTATGTCCTCTTCATTTTTCCCAAGTATCGCTATATTATCAGAGTTAAGCTAGATAAGTAATGCATGCACTTTTCGATTTTCACACTATTCTCTGTTTCTTGAACCTTCCTAACAACTTGTGATAGTACTTGTTGTAAACCTATTGTTGCCACGAATTCTTCTGAATAATTATTTCCAAATTTTATTTTACATCTTGATCCCTCAATGAATGCTTTCACCATTCTGACTAATATCTATGGTATACTGGACTTTCAAATGCTTTTCCACACTGGTTTTGTTTTGATAGAATCGTATGAGTGCTTAATCTATAAATAATAGGTGTAATGGCTTATTGTGCTCGAAGTGATTTTCTATTAACTGTTTTAACGTAAACATATGGTCAACTGTGGATTTTGCTGTTTTAAAGCCGCACTGGTATGTACTTACTTTTTCTTAAATCATTTATGGCAATCTATATGATAACACTTGATAATATTGTATATGCTTCATTGAGTAATGACTAATGATATACCTCTTATAATTATGACAATTCTCTGGGTCACCTTTTTTATAAATGGGACATATTATTGCTATCTTCCATTCTTCTGGTATCCGTTCTTATTGCCATATTTTCTTAATATAGTTCCCATATATTATTAACAATCAGTTAAGCTATCATTTCTAACAGTTCTCCTGCTATCATGTCCACGCCCGAAGCTTTAATATTCCTTAGTATTTCTACAGCTTTTCTAATTTCTTCTTTCCCTGGTATATATTGGTATAATTCTACAGTTGCGAGTACCGTATAATACTGTTCCTCTGTTTCTGGTTGATCCTGTATTTCTTGGAAAACTTTTTGGAACTCTTCAGCAATGGATTGTTCGTCTGTTATCAATTCGTTATTCGCATTTTTCATTATTTACGATTTTGGTTTATACGGCTTTCTATTTCATTGGCTTTCCTGAAAACAATAATTTTGTATTCATTATAGGACATCTCCATTGCTTCGATCCATTGTTTTTCCTACTCTCTTTCTCCAACCATCCACCAGCGATATAACCGGGGCAAATCAAATTTCCCCGGAGGAAAGTCAAAACTCAAAACATGAGTGTTGAAACCCGATGGGCGAACATACGGAGAAGATTAACCGGGGAAAACTAGAAAAATCGGAGTTATTCTGGAGTTTCCGGTAACCAGCAGTCCGGTGTGTCCAGTGAAATGTCTGGAGTGTCCGGCGAAGTGTCCGGCATAAATCATGGGGAAGTGTTACGGAGTAGTTTTTCCAGTGTAAAACGTGTGCATTTCACCAACTGCCTACTCATTCCTCAGAATGAGCTGAATATGGTCCATGCGTCGATACCAAAGTTTGCCGGTAAGAAGGAGGAAGATCCAGGGAGTTTTTTGCTCCAGGCCAAGTCAATTCTTGAAGAAACTGGTATTCACGTGGCTAGATAAGTGACCATTTTAGCCCCTCAGCTGAAGGCACGGGCAGGAACATTGTGGGGAACCTTGACTTACCATGGCAAGAGTTCAAATCGGAACTATTGAAAAAGTTCAACGGCGACGAGTTGCAGTCTGGTCTGCAATCAGAATTGTTGCGCACCACTCAGACAAAGACCGAAACACTGGGGGAATACGTTCTACACAAGTACCAGTTGTATCGAAGATTAAGCCTTGGTCTGACAGAGGAAGCGATTGGTAATGACGGTGATTGGACTAATGCGTGGTGAATTTAGAATTCATGCACGTATACAGCGACTGAAATCGTTCAGCGAATTAAGTGCGCTTTCCCATGTTCTGGATGGTAGCAAGGCCGTAGTATCGGATAAGGCGGGAGCACCAGCGAGCACCAGCGTACCACCAAAGTTAAAATGGTGGGATAAAAAAAAAGCTGAGAGTGCTGAGAAATCCCAGGTGCTGAATTCAAAACAATGGTTATCTTCAGTAGCAGGATGCAAGGTATGTGGAAGTCATGACCACTGGCAAGCTACATGTCCAAAAAGAAAGCCGGAGTCGGGAAACACCAAAACAACCGTCGGGACCGCCGGGTCCCGGCCAGCCAGGAAGTAACCGACGAAAAAATCACGAGTCGTAAGAAGAGAGGTAAGCAACGGAGTTCAACACAGGCAGTGAGCAATGTTCCGGTACAGGAACCACAAGTTACAAGAACCGACCCGGGAAAACAGAACTTCGGAGCGTTACGGGCCGGAGACCCGGGAAAGGGCCCGAAGAAATCGGCCAGGCGAGTTCTGAAGCGGCGAAATCCGGTAAGAACGGAATTCCTCCGGGGGAAAACTTGGGTCACCCGAAGATAACCTCCGGAGTGAATAGTTGTCCGGTGAAAACCGTCGATCCTCCGGAGAAACACCGGAGAAAGCGCCAAAACCATCCGATGAAATCCATTGAAAGCGACGTTCCGGTAAATTAACCACAGTTTGTGTCAATGGACCCGACAAATGATTCGGTGATGGAGAGGTTGTCCGATCACCAGGGTAACAAATCGGGAAACCATCTAGGGTTGGAAATGTTCCGGACAAAAGCAAAAATCTCACCAAGGTGAGTTATTTTTCCAAGGAAAATGTCGCAGACAGTATTTCAAGTGATGCGGAACAAGAATAGTTATCTCGGGAGTTGTTAATTTGTCCGGTCACATCCGAAAATTTCTCCGAGGAGTTTATTCCTTATCCATGGGAAAAATGCAAGATAAGAGGCTCATATACGGATTCAAAGTTCGAGTTGTGCGAACGCTTCTCGGTTCTGCGGACCGGAGTGTTAGAGTCTCCAGCCATTGCAACGGTGGCAACGGGGAAAACGAAAGTAACGGATGTTCCGTTACCGGCCATTGAACTAGAGTTTGCACTCGGGGCAGTAGTAGCGCTACTGGACTCCCAAGCGGCGAGGACATACGTCAAACCGTGGGTGGCAAAGAAGTTTGGCCGAAGTTTTACCGAAGAATCAGAGATCGTCCGGATGGTGGTCGGTTGGACCCAAAAAATCACGGAGTTTTCCGAATTTTGGGCTCGGATAGTGAATCTAGAGGTAAGCTTCATTCAGGCGGTGTTAGACAATCTCATCGGAGATGTCTCCCTGGGCCATGTTTTCTTCGTGGAGCAACAGGTCGCTTGGGACTATAGCGGTTGCATAATCCATTTGAAAAAAGAAAGACGTGTTTCCCTGAGTTGATTAAATCCAGTAACTCCAGTCACCGTAGCAGTGGACTTATCAACCGCAGGTTTACCCGAAGGAGAGTACGGTATGCTGGTCAGAGAAGTCCTAGGCCAATATCCGGAGGTTTTCTCCTAAGAGGTAGACAGAACTCGAGTGATTGGGCACCAGATCCCTCTCAAAGATCCAAATCCGGTGGCTCTAAACGCTTAAATTTACTCCCGAGAGAAAAACGAGGTGATTGCCGAATTGGTGCGAGACTTGGAGGAACAGCAGTTCGTTGAACCAAGCATATCGCCATTGGCTGCACCGGTAGTACTTGTTAAGAAGAAGAATGGCTCACTCAGATTTTGAGTGGACTATTGCCGTCTCAACATGCACACCAAGTTGGACGATCACCCAATGCCGGACCTCCATGACATGGTCCTAGGAATGAACGTAGTGAAAATTTACAACCTCATGGATTTTAAATCAGGATATTGGCAGGTGGGTATTACATCAGAGACACGTCCACTCACGGCGTTTAGGACCCAAAGAGGATTATTCCAGTTCAGAGTAATGCCTTTTGGCCTTAAAAACGTTTTGGTAGTAACTGACTTTTACAGTCGCTGGGTAGGGGCTTACCTTTTGGGAAAGGTGAACACCAAATCGATTGTTGATACACTCGAACGGGAGTTGTACCCACGGTTCGGATACCCGAGGGCAGTATTGTCAGACAATGGCCCGCAGTTCGTATCCACGGCAATGAACGATGCACTCAGGAGTTGGGGAGTGGAAGGATGATCCAATATACCACTCACTCGCCAACCCGATAGAAAAGCAAGAGTTGAAGAAAGGGTTACGAAACGTACTCCTCGATAAGCCTCGCCATCTGTGGGATCTCTACCTGCCGCACGTGTTGTTCTCCGTTAGAAGCCGAGAAAACCGAAACACCGGATAGTAACCAGAAAAAATTATGTTTAGCCGGGGGATCAGGGCCCCTGGAGATTGGCGGCTGAGGCTGGCCGAAGAGTTTCGGGGCACGGAACTAGTTGTTCCAGAGTTCTTCGAGGTAGATCGGAACCCTTCGGTGGGATTCGATGATTCTCCGGTAGAACCGGATAATGCTTTTGTGGAAGAGAGAGGTCAGTCTGTGGTTCCCAGCCCCGAAGCCTCCAGTACCAATATACCCTCCAAATTCCCGGGATGAGCATGTCTGTCGGTAGGGGATTGGGTGTATTATAAAGCGCATCTGCAGTCAAGTGCGGAAAAGCGGTTTCACGCGGGGTTCACCCCAAAATGGTTAAGGTCGGTTAAATTGGTTAAGCCACTAGGAACCGGAGTGTTCTTGACAGAGGTTAAACACCCTACTAAACTACATGTCTCAGCGATGAAGTGAGCTGTGGGACCGTCAGAGAACAAGTACTAACCAACCCTTGTTCTAGATGAAAAAACGAGAAAGAAACCCTCTACCAAACCGCAACAACCGGCCATCCCGTGACGTGATCGCTAGGCATGCAGATTAACTCCGGGCAATGGCCACGCAGCTGTTGCGGGAAGCCAGGAGGCTGTCAGGTGAGGGTTCGGAGGATACGGTCGGAGGCTGGCCGGCCGGACGCACGGCCACCGCGTCCTTTGGACGGATATGGGCAAGCCCTGCCGCGTGGGCCCTCTTCGAGCGAGGGTTCGTTGAGGGACGTTAGTCTACACGGGCTAACACTCTGCAACCGGAAGCCCCCAGGACGTGGGCAGGATCTCTTGGGTGGATACAGCTTTGCCGAGCGGTGCCGACGTACCAGCTCCACGACACACGGGACATACGGCGTCGGTTCCGTCCCCAGCGGTCAGCCCAGCAGCCAGTACAGCAGCTGGACGAGCAACCAGGGCAGCGGCTAGTCCAGCAGCAACCAGTCACTCCACTGGCTTCCGGCTCCCAGGAGCAACAGTTGGCTGTGGTGGAGCAATGGATCGAGGCCATGGAGATGACGTCCGAGGCCCCGCACCCCGACCCCGAGTAATCCAGTTGCTCGGACGCGTCTTGCAGACTCGGGGGGGGGGAGTATGTCGTGGTCGTTATCTTCCTCGACGTCTGCAAGAGCGCGACCACCAACCGGTCTGGCCGCCGCTGCTGAGGCAGCCATCTGCCCGGAGGCGAGAGGACAGCTTTTGCTTGACCGTCATCGCAGCAATGACGGAGTCGTGCGTTAACTATATGTGTATATTTGTTACCACCTAATAAAGTCGTGTCATTAAATCGACGTGTCCTTTATATCGAACCTCAAATCTGTTCCAACACCTACAAAATTGTCCTGTTTTGGTTCCATTTGGTGCTTAGCTTGATACACAATTTTACACTGACTAAAAAGTGATCTGAATGTCCACTTACTTCCCTGTAACTTCTTACATCTTGAACACTTTGTTTCAGTTGTTCATCCACCACAACATGGTCAATTTGGTTTTTTGTAGGGCCATCGGGGGACATCTAGGTTTGTTCATGTATTATTTTGTGGGGGAAATATTAGCTACTTATAATCATATTTTTTGACTTCGCAAATGAGATAAGTTTGTTCCGATTATCGTTGGATATTTCATGTACGCTATGTCCCCAATTGTGGGTTTGAACAAGTGTTTATTACCGATTTTTGCGTTAAGGTCTCCCATCATAATCTTTCTCACCCTATGGGGTATACTGTCATAGACTCTTTCTAGCTGGTTGCAGAACTCTTCCTTAATTTGCTCCTCTTTCTCCTCCGTTGGAGTATGGCAATTTTAACTACAACGTCCCCTCATTTACGATCCAACTGTAGGTTGCAAATTTGTGTTACGAAGTTTTTTTACAAATGATAACATGTGGTTTACTATAAAGCCCACTCTATATTCATGGGTTTGGCCACAACTATAGAATAAAGTCACGTCACGTAGTTTGATGTTTCCTACATTCTTCCATCTAATCTCTTGTATATCTTTTATTTCGCACATATTTCTAGTGCAATGCGGATACTACTGTCATCGTTGCTCCTGCTACGTACATTTCATATTTCTGAACTAAACTTTTGCAATTTGTTTTTCATCGAGGGTTTGCTTTGTTTTGTTTCGGAAACTAGTTTTTTTTGTGTGTTGGGTGGTAAGCCCAACATTAACTACCATTAATGGAGAGCCCAAGCTCTGGAGGTCTTATCCTCTCTCCTTACTGGATAAATAACTGTGAAAGGTAAGGGTCTATTGCGGTGTCGTTTTCCAAATCAGGCGATGGAAGCGCAATTTTCCCTACGCCATTTCCTATTGGAATCTTCCATTTGGGCCTTTCCACCAAGAGGAGCTCGGGGCCCCGGATTCGCTACACTCGTAGTATTAGGTACTTAGTACCCCCTCCCCCCCTGAAGCTATCATGTGTGTCAGATCAACAATTTCCAAACCATACAATAAAGGAACCTATGATAATAACAATTACTGTGCCTCATGGGAATCGTAGGTAAATCATTCAATGGAAATCATACAATGGAAATTCGTACATTTTTACCCTCATACATGATTTCTTAACGTTCACCTAAGCTTCTGCGATGAGAGTCCACGAAGGAAACACAGTCACACAGCATTTTGTAAAGCAATTTTTATGCCTGCATGCCGCATGGACAACTCGAATATTTGGTAACGGACAGTAGAAAAGAAATTCTAAGTTAAGTTTTTAAAGAATTGTGCAGGCTCCTAAATACATTTCAGATGTTAACTATATTCTATCTTCCATTGACACCAGTACTTTAGATAGAAGTCACCAATCCCTTGATGAATATTTTTGGAATCACTCTGGAAAAAATACTCGAAATTGGGACGTCTATGTTCAGCTGTTATTGACGTGTATTTCCCTACACCACAACAAATAAAAACACGAGACGAAATTACTTTGGCCTACTATTTTATTCTTTATCTAATTTAAATACTGTTAAAATAAAATAAATGCTCTGGAATGGTCTGTAATGTTCTTAAGTTATTCAAAGACTGACTGCTACGTGTGTGACTTCTCGCATACGAGCTAGTCGTCTGTTCAAAAGGGTTTATTCAGTTAATGCCTTAGACCAGTCGTACGGGGTGGGGAGTTCTACTCGCCTGCTGTCACACTCGTATCAGTTTACAATATGTTTAAATATTTTACAGCTAAATTCATTCAACTACAACATATGTATATACATATTAATAATATTACTATCAATACTCAGTGGTTCTTAACAGTTCCTTGTACTATGTACTGGCGTTATTTTTCTGTACACACCTTATGTAATCCATTACTATCCACTCATGTAAGAGGTCGAATCGAATTTTAACTCTGCTATACGAACCCTTGAATTAAAAAACAGAAAAAGAGAAACACTGACTATTTGAATCGACAGCCTCGTGGGTTAATAAATGGTGTAAGAAAGTTAGCAAACGTTCTTTTTGGAGCTGCTTCTGATCAAGATGCCGAATTCTCATCAAAAATATTGAAAATCTTGCTTGTTCGGAGGATAGACACGTTCATCTTTAACAAGAACAAGTACTCGTAGTTTCTTCAGTCGTAAATAACGTTAATTCTACCAAGCACGAATTACTAACAGGCACTAAGAAATTGGAAGATAAATAGAATCTTCGAAATATAAGAACATTCCAGACGCCCTGTGATAACAGTTAACGTTTTGAAAACCTAAAATACCTCCCTGGAGTACACGGCAAAATTGACAGTTTTTCTGAAACAATTCACTTGGGAAACTCAAAACCCCTAGTCTATTGTGAATTTAGGATTAAATGGACTAACGCATAGCGTATACCCTCCATCAGAATTAATTCACGAACTAATACAAGTACAACTATCATTACCATCTATCAGTGGCGCAACTAGAAAAAAATTTCGGGGGGGGAGGGTACATTAGTAATATATAATATATAGATAAGATAAAATAATTCATGGTTAATTATATAATATATTACATAATGTTGATATATTATATACAAATATAGTGTATATATTTCTCAATATTATCATAAATCACAAGAAATAAAATAATAAAGTCATAGGTATAGAAATAAAGTCATATTATGAATAAAAAAACACTTATAAATTAAGATTGAGTCTTCGTTTTGAAGTTTTAGCCATTTCATCAATTATCATCGATGGATCAACATTAATATCTTGGTGTATATTGAGGACTGCCTATCCATTTAGTCTCATTTGACCAGTAGTATTTCTGAGATAATTTTTAAATCGACACAAGGATGAAAAAGACCTCTCTCTAGTAGCTGTTGTGACTGATATAGAATTAATATTTGCAATAACTTTGAGATTACAGGAAAAAAATCAGGATTACAATGGAAAAATAGTTCTGTTATTGTTGACGACAAATTTGGTGATTTGAATGTGCAACTGTTATACCACATTTTAAGTTCACCATAACCCACTTCTAAGCTAGTCAAATTGTTGCTGTTGCTTAATATATCAGTTTGAAAATTGAACATAATTTTGAAGTCCTCAAACGTTTCTTCAGATATTTGTTTGCTGGTCTTAGGTAATAAGCAGTTGAAACTTTTTAGTTTGGCCCTGTGTTCAAGAAGTCGTCCGTGTAGTCCTTCAAGAAAATTATCAAGAAATGGGATGAATGTTGGTTGAGATTCTATAATATTCTGTTGGATTATTATTCATAACATTACTCCTATTTTTTTGTCGACTTGTTGTTCTTGGAACACTAACAGTTATGTCAAAACTACTACAGACATCCTCCACTTCTTTAAATATATTTTCAAACTCAGCATCAGCGTTATCACGGATTTGTTTTACGGTTGATTGAGTCATATCAGCAAATTCTAGAGCAGATTCTAAATCTAAGTTTTCAGTTTGAAAAAATTTGCTCAAAGGAGCACTTATTGAAAATACTTTTAATAATATCATTAAGGCTACTTGAAACCTTAATTGATGGATGGAGGAACTAAGTTGGTTAGCTAAAGCATAAGTCTCATTATCTTTCCAAGTAGATATTTCATTAAGTGCGTCCACAACTGTAGGTTGAAGTTCATGAAACACAAGTACAGCGTCATGTCGCTCAACCCACCTTGTAAGACAAAACATTTTTAGTTTTTTTCAATTTTGATTCATGTAGTTCATTCTGAATTGATATTTTGAGTACATTTTGTCTTTTAGGATAGCCAAAAAAGTTACATATAGCTTGCATTGTGTCCATACAGTTTCGAATATCAGTTACATTACAACTAAATGAAATTTTCAGTATGTTGTTTTTAATTAAGCCTCTTAGAAATTTCGGGGGGGGGGGGGGGGAACCCCCCCCCCCCCCCCCTAGTTTCGCCACTGCCATCTGTACTAGAGTTAATCACAACTGAATCTCACTTATATATATTCCTGAATTATTTCGAACCTCCAAGTTAAGCGTAGTTTGTATCCGACAGAAACTCGTAATTGCGACCCGTATTCCTTTATTGTCAAACCTTCGGTTTAACCTATTTCATAATGTTCCACTTCAGATGCGTAAAGATAAAGGTAATTTATTAATTATTGAACCATAGGCTCGGCGATAAGCGATGCTATAACGAATACTATTTTAGTCTTACAGAAAATAATTAACTACGCTTGTTTCCAAACAAATTTTTACAGGAAAATTTTATAAGACTTTTGAACAGATGGCTCAAGATGTCAAAAAATTAAAAGAATTGTCAAAAATGTACAACGATGCTAAAATCTTTGTAAATCCTGACCATAATTTTATTGTAGTTTATATTATTTTGGTATTAATAGTAGCTATAAGTCTATACATACTAATTAAGTATAAACATAAATTACCCTGACTTCATAGACCTGAAATAGCTGATCCTCAGCAAAGTTTGTGCAACATTCCCTACAAATTCTTTAGGCCTTTCGGAGTATGAGAAAAAATTACAGATTATATGAAACATATTGATTATTGGAACGCCATATGTCATGTAGTCTTGAGGGGGGAAGTTGGGAACCCCTGTCTGCGTGTCTTATACATTATAAGTAGAGCAAGGACTTTCATGCATTTGCATGTTTTTTATGGTTTAGTTAAACGTATGCAGAGTAAGTACACAATACCTTTCACAACGTTTGTGACCAAAAGCTAAAAGCTTTTAGTGCATATTTTTGCATATTTGGACATTTTTTTGGTTTAAGGCGCATATTTTAAACTTTTAGTGCATATTTTGATGGTTTATCGAAAATCAAGCTCTTTGGTGAACATTTTTCATGAACTAAGGTCAACAATTGTTATAAACTAATAAAGATGATAAAGATAAATGTTATTTTGAAATGATAATAATGGTCGGTAAATACCTTTTTTGTTTTATTATGTGCAGAATAAATGAAGAAATGGTATCCAATATTCAAAACAGATTCCAAATGAATTTAATAATATAAATATAGTTAAAATTTATATAGAATAATAATATAATTAATTTTTTTAAGGGCATATTTAACCGCATATTTTTAATTTTTTGATGCATAAGTGCATATTTTAAATGCATATTTGATAATTTTTTAGTGCATGAAAGTCCTTGCTCTAATTATAAGATGTAGTAATAAGTAATGGTTTTATTCTATTATAGTAGAGTGAGTAAGCATTTTATAAATAATGTTCTATTAACGCCCATATTATATTTCCAACGTCCCCAGCAAACGTTGTGGCTCCTAGCTCATGAGTCGCAACCCTATATATTAAGTAAATCTCCTTTTTGCTTATAAGTATAAACCAATAAATAAAGCATACAAACTTTTATACACGATAGCTTGATTTATATTTCTAACCAAATTACTTTTTGAAATAGGCACACGTAAAATAATGATTTCATTACGATTAAATAGATTTTTTAGGAAATGTATCATTTTTTCACGTTATAGGTAACTTACAAATAGATTCAAGTAATTTTCGTACGGTAGTATGATCTCCTATAAACATGTTAGAATAGTGCTAAATGGTTTTGATTCACATAAAATATATTGATTTACCGGTACACAATATAGGCCTGTTTAATTGTTTTTTTTTTAAACAATTAAAAAAATTATTGTTTTAGATACATAATATCTATTAAATAAATACATTGATACTATAATTGTTCATGTTATTTAATCATTGTTCCAATTATTGTTCACAAAAATTGATTTATTAATGTGAAATAGGTATATACTACTGGCAAAACATTAAGTACTTCTAGTTGTAAGATTTAAAAAATGTAGACATTATTGAATTGGTAAACAAGTTTACTTTGCATCAGTTGAAGCACTTTTTCAATTTTATCAAATTCTTGATGAGAATAAATATCTTACAATATTAATGAATTTTTCAGGTTTTCAATATCGAATACATTAAAATATGTAAACAATGTAAAAAACATGCATCGACCAATGCAAAGTAGACTTGCTTACCCGTCCAAAAAACCGTTACATTATTTAAAACCAACCACTCAAAGAACATTAATTTTTGTCAATCGCTTAAGGTTGTATTGATGACAAATTAATAGGGTTTAGAATTCCATTAATTTTAACTAAATATTAAAAATTTATAAGTAGAAGTTTTCACTTCTGTCTACCATCCCAAAGTGGTAATGCATTTTTTAATTTTATAAATCTACAAAAAAAATTTTTAAAAATTTTTCCTCAAACAACCCTCTCAGACACTGTAGATAATGCTTAATGTACTTATCAAAGTTTTTAGTTAGTACAATGCAGTATGAATTCATAAAGAATACATAAAGTCATAAAGAGTTTACAAATTTATTTATTTATTACTTTATGGAATACATTCATTTACAGTAGTAATATAGCAATATAGCTAATATGGATAATTTAACAAAAACTCGATGAACATTAGTTTAACGATAACATACTATTATTTAAGACTAAAATAAAAGTAGAATTTACAAAATATTAAATATAATTTTAATTTAACCGAGTTAACAGTGAACAATTAAAATGTTTATACAAATAAAATATAGTTAAATAACTTATATTAAAAAAGCTTTAAATATAGTACCAAATAAGAGAGAGGAGAGAGAGTGGGAAAAAGAAATAATTTATAGAAGTATACTAAATAATTAAGCTGACTTAAAATCATTCACATTGTTAAAAAAACAAATATTATTTTACTGAATTTGTATTGGATATCAGTAAAATTATCAAGAAGGAAAAAGAATAATTAGCATTTTTATTTTCTAAAGTAAATAAATCATTATATCTTGTAAAGTTGGTATTTGCTTTAAGATTTCTTTTTTCTAATATTTCTTGGTATTCAATTTTATTATTTAATCATTTAAAAAGAGAAATAAAAGATAGTTATTTTCTACGATTCTTGTAAGTAGGAATATTAAAAAATAGGGATATTTACTCCATTGTAAGCAAATGGGAAAGGGCGTTCAGCAGTAAGTTACAAATACACTTTTTTTATTTAAAAAAACAATGTCAATACAGTATGAATTTATAAAGATTACCCAAAGAGTATAAAAATGTATTTTTATGATATCGGCTAGTGTATTTGTTTATTCTTCTATAACCTTTATTTAACATAATACTATAATGTTGTTATAACTCTATTGATATTACACTGGCAAATATTGATATTTATTTAAAAAATAAATCACAAAATCATAAAGTAGGTATCACAGATAATAATAACATAGTACCTTATCATTAATTTGTACAGAGTAATATTTATTATAAAAGACAAATAGTTAGTTTGTAATTACAGTTTGATCTTAATTTATGAGTTATCATTATCAAAAACAAATATGTGCCTATAACACATTATAATAATTACAATATCATAAACAGGTATTGACCTTATAATAATATACAATTAATTACTACAATATTTTTTACACACACAGATAATTATGATTTATAAATTATTAAAATAAATAATATATTTAATTAATCCCATGAAATTATTGTAATATATATGTATATACTAGTTCCATTTTAATAATGTCAATGCTGGTTATTCAAGGAGAATTGAAAATAGAGTTTGCATGTTCAAGTTTGTGTTCAGTCCCATTTTGATCATAACTTTCACTGTGTGAAGAAGACGGTAACATATCATTCATTGTATAAGAACTAAATGCCTGAAACAAAATATATTTTCTAGTATTATGATTCATTTTTTAATAAATATGTTTTATAATTTTCTTATTTTACCAGCTTGCTTTTATTGGGTGAAGACTCGAGTGAAGACATTAGTTCTAAGATCACTGGTTTCCGACCCACTATATCTGTTTCTAAGTTGTCATCATTATTGGATCTCTTCTGTCTAGGATTTTTGCACCCTCTACATTTACATTGATCACAAGGTTCTTGTTCTATATAACAGGGACATCTCTGTCCGAAACATGTTAGCTTGTCAGTAGTAGTTGTAGCACATCGACAGCCCTGACCACGTTCATTTTGCTGTTAAAACGTACAATATTTTAAATGATATATATTTTAAGTACAAATAAAAAATAAGATTCAAACCTTCTTTTCAGGAATATTGTTGAATACATATTCATCTTGATTTCTCTGTTCTTGTTCATCAAATATTTGTAAGTCAATATACTCCTCCAATGTTTGGTTGTCTATGGGTAGTTGAATATCTGATGAGTTTAATAAAGTTGTGTCCTCTTCTTTTATTTCTTCTTTAATCACTCCACCATTTACCATTCCACTGTAGCCATTAACTGATCGAGATAAACCAATAACTTCGGTTATTAATTCGACTATCAGTTTGTCTTCAACTCTTGTGCACATAACTTTGTAAAATGATGAGCTATGTATGTAAGCACACAATTTCTTGTAGCATTCTATTATCGTGCTAGACGAATTTTCGGTTGTCTGTTGATCCACACACGCTGTACATGCATATCCGCCCAAATAGGGATTCAGTCGGTCGAGCAGCTTATGACAAACCCGACAAGATAGATGCTCATGTAAAGATGGTAAAAATGTGTGCAATTTTTGCCAGGTCAACGGATCCGTGCTGTTGGCTTGCAGAACGATCCGGTTAGTTGATAAGTAACATTTCATCATGTCCATCGCACTCATTTATAAAAATTCACTTACTATTTACTAAATTAAAGCGCCAAAACGAAACGTGGTTTGTAATTGTTTATAATCGTCAGTATTTTGTATTCCGTATTAGTCGAATTACGGCGTTGCGGGTGCAATCAGTAAACGTAGAGTCGGTGTTTTTATCATTAGAATATTGTTTACAATTTTACCCATGGTTGCCAACTGCTAGCTATACAAAACAAACGACGACGTGTAACAAGTGCAGCCGAATACTATTTTAAACTCGGAAACACGCTGTCGCCAAACAGGGGGCTTGTGATAGAGACGACAATGTCGTTAAAATGACTTATAAAAGTTACTTTTGTCCACGTCACTGGAGGTCAAAAAACAAAAATTTAGGAGGTGATAATTATTGTTGATAAGGGTTGGAGGTCTCGTTTCGAAAGCGGGAATATTTGAAATTCTAGTTTCAGAGTCTAGAAATCTCACATCAGCCATGATAATCGGCAATTGAATAATACGGTTCTCTGTCTCAATTCCGGCTATTCCGGCTTCATCGTACGTATAAAAATGTAAATTCGAAATCTGTGTTCGAATGTCTTGCAAGTCAGTCCCTCACGAACCAACCCTACGAATTTTGTCTAACTCCTAAACCTATGGGACACCTACTCAGATGCTTTCGGATGGGAAAATGTTGAGGATTTAAGCCGTTTGTATTCAGCAGCAAATACTGCATTAAGCATTGCTTCCGATGAAATCTGGCATTTAGATCTGACCATTATTAATATTATTGCATATAGTTAACAAAATAGATGCAAATATCATGCTATTGAATGCAAATACATTGCAATTTCTGTTGTAAAAAAACTTAAATATTTAAATTGCATAGGTACACATTATGCATTATGCATAATAATAATATGTGGTTCTGCATCAAATGAATAGTTCATTTATTTAATATATATATATATTTATATGAGTAATTAAGATATAGGTACATGAATATATTAGCATTTAGCAATATACAATTAAACGTTACTCATTCAATTTAGAGTGTATTAATTGTGAAATCCAATATTATATCATAACACTAAGCATTAATGGTCAGGTTAAAATATCGTCTTTTATTTATTATTTTGTATTTTTGAGTAAATTTATTTAAATCTAACCACAGAATTGTGTTTAATTTGTTATATGTGTATTTTAATGGACAGTTTATGTGAAAACAAATAGCTGTGTACATCATTGACATTTGTGTGATTTATTTAATAAATTACATTCATATGGCCACTGATGAACTGTTCCGTATCCTATATCACAATACATAGTTGCAGAATTATTTGTGTTTAATTATCAATATGGACTAAACTGTCGATGTAGCTAAATTGTATTATATAGCTGCAGAATTCATTTGTTTAATATTTTTATTATATAAACTATGGATTATTGATAGTATAATATTTAAAACTTATTTATTGAATATGTATTCAATAAATGTAGGGTATATTAATTAAAAAAATTCAATATTATTTCATTACATTAATGGTCAGTTTATTCTTTAGTACACTGTCTTTATTTATTATTATTATGCATGTTAGATTAAATTATTTAAATTAAACCTCATTGAAATTGCTTATTAATTTAATTTCATTCTGATAATACTTATATAATTTGTATGCACTATTAAATAAATAATATTCAGAATGGCAATGATGGGCAGTTCTGTATTTATATCACGTTACATAGTTGCAGAATGTATGAATACTATGAATAATAGTATGATACTTAAAGCTTATTTATTGAATATGTATTCTTGTACGTAGCTATATAATTATTATAATATAGCTACGTACATGAATACAATATATTCAATAAATGTAGTTCATATTAATTATAAAATTCAACATTATTTCATTACATTAATGGTCAGTTTAGTCTTTAGTACACTGTCTTTTATTTATTATTGTTGTGTATGTTAGATTAAATTTATTTAAATTAAACCTCATTGAAATTGCTTATTAATTTAATTTAATTTAATTTTCATAATGTTACACAATTTTTTGTGCACTGTTAAATATAAATAATAACCGTCGACGAAAAGTTCCATAGTTGCAGAATTTGTGTGTTTACTCTGATATTTAACCACCGATATAGGCTTCTAACTCTGAAGTTTGAGACACCGTCGATAGGTTAGGTTAACTGAATAAATTTGATCACATGTACAAAATAATTAATTGTAGTAACTTAATTGAATATTTAGTACATCACACTATTTTGTACATATAGCTGGGCATGTTTGTATTGATTCAAGTAAATTTTGTTTTACATACTTACAATTCACAAACTATGATTTGTTGTCAATACTAAAATTTGTATTTGTTGGTACGCAATTTTGAGTTACCGTTATAGTATTTGTATCGTTAACATTGCACCATTAACTGATTACATGTACGGAATATTTTGTAAGTTTAAATTAACTTTGGTTTGTTGTAGTTAAAACACTTTTAGTTTATACACCGACTATCAAAATTCAGATAAAAAATATATTTATTTTATTTAAATATTCACTACATTTACATATTAGTTATTTAACATAATATTAATAATCTATTTTAATATAATCTTTAATTTGAAATATTCATATATATATATATATAAAAAATAAACTAATACCTCAATATTGCAATAAATTATACATAATATGTTAAATGTTTGAAATTAAAAGCAAATTAATTCACCAAATTATACAATACAAATGTTCATATTCTACAATTAAAATAAATTATACTAACTGCTTTTTTTTATTTTATTTTAAATATATTTACTTTCTATATGAGACAAAGGTATAATGAGTTAGTGTGTTGACATACATAATTTGATATAATTACATTAATAGGAAGGCTTCCAGCAGTGCCACCTGACCAGAAATTAATACTGACTTTTATATCAAGTTTGACTTGATTTGAATCATATGATACATGGTAATATAGTATATTGATTATTGGCACATAGTTTACAGTTTAAAAAATAAAATGCCATTTCTTTTTTTTTAATAACACAAAATAATAAGTAATGATAATAATTTATTCTGTAATACATATATTTTACAAAATTTACAAAGGATCACAAACTGACACATTATTTGTTTCGTATGACAAGACTTTTAACATGTCTGGTGTAGGAGAAATTAATGAGTCTTAGAAAATAGAACTATTTAATTCATGGGTTTTGACTTCATAAGCATAAAATGTCCCATCAAATCCTATTGTAGTAAATATATAACACTCAAAATATCCTGTAGGTCTTTTAAATACCAGATATTCAGCCATGTAGGATGCATTGGACTGTCTATTCTGTGACAATTGTACTTTTAAATGAGTGAACTCTTGAACAATGTTAATTTTAAATAATTTATATTTTTGGTATTTTAATCTATGCCAAACACTTCTTGACAATTTTTAATTCATCTGGAAGTAATCTTAAATAAAATAACAAGAATTACTTAATGATCAATATAATTATGATTTAAAATAAGCTATTTGCAAGATACTACGATAAATAGTCAATATCAATATAGGTTGGCACTTAAATTAGGTGTAGGTACCCACCTTTAATATGAGGAAATTACGGATTTCTAATATTATTATACAAATAATAATCTTATACTAATATACCATTATACCATATTACCTTAGATACATATCAAAGAATACACATTTTTGCTATTTTAAAAAAAGTAACAGTGATGAAAAAAATAATTAATAATTAAAGAACCAAAATTGATGATTTAACTGTCAAAATGTTCAGAAAAAAAAGCCTTAAAAGAATCTATTTAAAAATAGTTGGTACCATTAGGTTCTAATAAATTATCATTAATAACATCACTGGAGGATGATAGTGATTGATTAATCTAAAATACAAATTACTAAGTAATGTCTATAATATATTAGATTAGATTACAATATGAGAATATTTTAATTATACTTTAATAATGTTTAAATAAAATATTACAGTATATATCATGTCTGCAATTCATGTTTGGTATTCCTTGAATTATCGTTTTCCGCTGTTTTAAGTTCAAAATAAGTTTAGCCCTATGCCCAACAATGGGAATCAATTCCTTAATCATTTCAAGAGGTGAGCACAGAAAAGTGTCTATGATTATAACATTTAAACAATACATTTATGAAGAATTCTTAATTTTATATTAATGTTTTCAAATTATATGTTATAACAATTTTAAGGACAGTAGACTAATATTACTGCTATAGTAGCTAATCTTTAATTTGTTATGTGTGTGTCATTTATGCTACCGCCTCATCCTTCAGATATAAATGATACTACCTATTGAGGTGTGGCAGAAATCAAATATTTAAATGTATTTTTGTTTTTGTAAGAGGACCAAGTTTGTGCTTTAGCTGTTAAATTACTGGGTTTTTCAATTCCAATTTCAAAGCAACCAATGATAATCGCAACTGAGTTGTCAAAAGCATTAAAAATAAACGTTGCACAAGATAATGCATTGTTTCCCTGCTTGACCAATAAATACGGTTTTTAAATACATGCTCTTAAAAAAATTAAACCCTTACAAAAAATTATTGATGCAGTACAGCACAAGTGATATTATGCCTATAACCTACATCAACAAATCACATTTTTTACCTTAATTTCATAAAACATACTTATCAATAGTTTTTTTTAAAATTTAGTTTACATTCGATTACTAGAAGTTAGTGTAGGTACAATTTCCTCTAAAATTAATAAAAGAAAGATTAATATTCTCTAGGCCAGTATAAAATGGTAACATCTTAGAACTACCATTAAAGCTATCCCCATTTAAATTTAAATAATTTACTTCTGAAGTAAGTTGGTTGTTTTCAGAACTTTTTCTAACTACTTCTTGTTCAAATGTCTGTATTCTAACCATTGTCATAGTTTTTGAAGTCGACATCCTTGTTTTGATATTTGTATCCATACTCATTACATTATTACAATTAGCAACAGCGACAACAGTACAATGTTCCAAGTCATTCGGAAACAAACTGGTTGGTGTCGATTCCACTTGTTTAAAAATAGTAGCTCTTTGATATCGCTATGGTGTTGTTGCACCTATAAACAATTAATTTATAATTACAATTAAAAAGGTAACTTGTTATTAAAATCAAACATTTGTTAGATAAAGCTATACAACTACCAAAAAAATAAAAATATTTTTTTTATTATTAAACTGTTAATTGTAAGCTATTCAATGCTATATGATTATATTTCTATTAACAATATACAACTAATATTTCCTATTTTAAAGCATGAAATGATTGATTACAACTATTACCATTGATGCCCATATTAATCGTAGGACACCAGTCTGGATGTTTCTCATCGGTACAGTGGGCAGGTTTACCTAAAGAACAAGTAATACAAAAATATATACAAAAATACATTTAACTGATAAATTATATAAGTCCTTACCTCTTATAAAATGAGTAGAACATATACGCATAACATCAACGTTCTTATTCGCAATATCATATCTTTTTAGCGACTTTAGCCAAGCATCCCTCTGTTTTTCGGACAAGTTTTGGATGTCCGATGCTGCATTTTTTTTGAGTTTGGGAAAGCGATAAAAGGACAAAGTTTTGTCCGTCGTTCTGTTCTTGCAACCTTTAACTGCACAAGTAGTTGGCATATTTAAAACTTTAAAAATCTAGTAAAAAATGAAAAAGTACTTTGGTCATTGATGGCACAACTCAAAATTTTGATTCGGCAATAGGAACGTGATAACCTAATCATATCGAGAACTTGGCGTCTTACTGTAATGCTAGGTATAAGATAGACTGGTTGCGCGTCGAACGAAAATAATTGGAGGTAGTCACTCTTAATGCGATCTAGCGGTCATATTCATAATCTAGGAGATCATTACTAATAAAGTTTCTTTTCATTAAATGTGCAACATGATTTTTTTTATTTCACAAAATCACTTTTTGATTTCTAATCATCAAATCAAAAAACACAAATTTAATCCTACCCATTTCAATATTTAATGTTAAATGTTTCCATAGCCAAATATCAGGATTTAATATAGAATTATCTTAGATTATATTTAAGTATAATTAATTATCACAAATGTATTAGATAAACGACCTCAGCTGACAATAGCAATATTTATTGTCTTATTGATTAATATGATATGGAAACTATTTAATATAATAATACGGTTTTATATTATCTATTTTAAGCCAATAATTGTTATTTGGTTCTAACATCCAAGTACGGAGAACCCCCGGGTTTGTCAGCCACCGCAGCCGCCTTGTCAATCTATCTGGCAACGACTGCGACGACTAATGACTAATAAGTAATAACGAAATTTGGAAATGAGATGGTTGGATCGAAAAAATTTAGATCTCGTAATATTACTTGATGCTCGGTTAGACACAACGTAGCTCTTAAGTCAAAAAAAGTGATTTTTTGTTGTGTGCCTCTGGGATTTTCAAGTTTTGGGTGGGTGGGTTTCGTGACTCACGAATAGATACACTAATCAGCACCAGATAATTTCTTATTATATAGATATATAATACTTTACTATAAATATATGAGTAAGATACTAATATTCAATCACTAAATTATTGAAGTTAAAGTTGATACAAATTCAACACTACTTTTTTAAGACACCCCCTCACCACTACTATTTGGGTTTATAGTAGGTGGGTGGGTGAGTCTGGGCTTTATGTTACTTACCTCTGGAATATGTTCAGTTCGCAACGCCACAGGCCGTAACCACTCCCGTCGTCCACGCGTCGGCGTCCGCAAGTAGACATCGCTGGAGACTGCTCCTAGCTCACGAGTCGCAAAATATATCAAATAAAGCTCCTGTTTGCTCAAAAGTATAAAATATAAACTATTAAATAAAGAATATTACACAACTATTAAACACCATACCTTGATTAATATTTCCCACCCAATAACTTTTTTTTTAAATAGTCACACTTCAAATAATAATTTCATTACGGTTAAATAGATTTTTAATTCGTAACAAATTTATTTGTTGGAACGCTGCTTAATGATTGTGTATCGATGTATTTTCGAATATCCAAGATGCTGCATTTAAATAGTAAACAGTACTAATAAAAAGTAAATTACTATTTAATTCTATTTCTATAATTTTTATATTTTTATTCGTTTCGTTTAATTATTAAAATTTATCACAATGAAAATAAAAATTAATTTCAATGTCAAGTCTATCATTTGGCTGATATATCTACATATATATGTTACGGTCAAAAGCCGAAATCGGGCAAACCTCAGAAATGCCCGGGCAAAACGCGAATTGCCCACAATCCTTGGGCAAAATGTCATATTTCGGCTTTTGACCGGGCAAACCTAGTTATGACCAACCTCATTTGGACAAAACCGTATACTGACTTTTATCGTAATGGCAAAACCGTAGTGTCTTACATACGTTCGCTAATATTAAATACAAATATAATTGATTACAGATATAATTGAATACACTTAAATAATAATAATATTACGTACTCGTATAATGTTAAAATAAATAATTAATAAAAAATATTGTACAGATATAATTGAATACACTTAAATAATAATAAAAATATAATGATGTTAAGTACTCGTTTAATAAAAAAATAATATTTTTATTTATTTGTTGCTACACATATTAGAACCATGGCATTTAGAACTACACAAAATATTTAGTTGTTTACATTTGCATCGTCTCGTAGTGCACTTAGTTTTGCAAGAACAAAAAATAAACTCTTGTCCTCCAGTTAATGAATTTTGAGTACTAGCAGTCCTCAGTGGTATTTCGATATTCGGTACATCATTGCTACTAATAAATTGTTCCTTGCATTGAAATATTTGGTTTCTGGCATAAAGTGATGACAAAATTCCATTTTTGGTTCCTATTTTATAGAATCCATCATCAGTAACACTTAATATAACACCTAACACATTATTCGCATCGACTTTTCCTCTATCAACACAAGGCACTGGAATTTTCACTGTCGTTTCGACTGTTAGAGGTGGAAATAGATTTTCACTCAGTAATTTCATTTTTTTTGCTTGCGCAACTAATCCATCAGTAGCCTTTTCCCGTGCTTTTTTAAAATTTTGTTTTTGTTCAGATAGGTTGACTAAAATTTTTTCATTTTCATTTAAAACCTCTATTTCATTTTCATTTTCAATTAATACCTCCATTTCATTTTCATTTTCATTTAAAACCTCCATTTCATTTTCATTTTCAATTAATACCTCCATTTCATTTTCATTTTCATTTAATACCTCCATCTCATTTTCATTTCCATTTAATACATCCATTTCATTTTCATTTTCGTTTTCTACAAATTGAAGTAAGTCATTTTCGTCATTTACATTATTAATTATATCATTGGGTAAAAATGACATTTTTAATCCAAGACTAACTTTTTTTCCAAACATAGCTTCATATGGAGGTTGTTTGATGCCAGCATGATAAGCATTATTTTTGGCGAATTGACAAAATCTCAATCCTTCACTCCACTTTCTAGACTGATTTTCTTCCATCCAAGCATAAATGATTTTTTCGATGTCCTGGTTAGCTCGCTCAACACTCCCCTGGCTTTGCGAATGACGTGGCTTCCCGTGTACAATTTTTAAGCCATCCCACATTAGAACTAAATCATTTATAATATGATTTACAAACTCTCTACCATTGTCTGATTGTAGTATGCACGGAGCTCCAAATATACAAAAAATATCTATAAGATTGTATGCAACCTCGCTTGCAGTTTTTGTTTTTAAAGGTCGCAAAGAAACAAACTTAGTAAAATGGTCTTGGTAAACCAAGATAAATTTAAAATTACCATCTTTATTACTTTGCATATCTATCAGATCGACTTGTGCACGAGAATTAAAAGTTTTAGATAAAATTGGTTTTATTACTAAACCTTTTTTGGGATGAGCGTGTTTTTTATTACATATTTCACATAACTGTAAATATAATACAATTATATCCCTGGTAATATTTTTGTATTTTTGTTTTATTGAATGCTCCATTCGGTTTCGACCACCATGACCACAATTTATATGAGCCATGTGTAATATATCGAACATTTCATTGCATTTTACAAAATAAATAATGTCACCATTGGTTTTACTTGGTGGAACTATTAATTTTTTAGACTCACCGATTGTGAGTACGTCAAATCTATTTAGTCTCCTGTATTCGCTCGTTGTTTTCTTGGAATTGACCTTCGCTTGTTCTACCTCTTTTATGAGTTCATCATATCTTGTATCGCTTATTAGAGCACTGCATTCACTTTTTGTAATTTCTTTAAGTTTTAATTCAAATTTAGTTTTAAAATCAGACACACACATTACGTTAGCCATTGCTAAAGACGTACTAATATAAGCTCACAAAAATACGAACTACAGTAACTACGGTACAATATTGTATCATTTAGATAAGGTGTATTTTGTGTACCTTTAATATAGGTAACGAGTTGATAAAATACGATAACAACGATAAATTAACAAGATACGTGGGGTCATTTATAATCGTAATAAATTCGTACGACAAAAATCACTATTTATATTTAATATTATAGAACGTATATAAGACACTACGGTTTTGCCATTACGATAAAAGTCAGTATACGGTTTTGCCCAAATGAGGTTGGTCATAACTAGGTTTGCCCGGTCAAAAGCCGAAATATGACATTTTGCCCAAGGATTGTGGGCAGTTCGCGTTTTGCCCGGGCATTTCTGAGGTTTGCCCGATTTCGGCTTTTGACCGTAACATATATATATAAATGGAGCCAAAAATGTATAACAATATTCATCAATAAAAACGGCTGGGCCGATTTGGCTCAAATTGTTCGTAATAACCAGAAGGTTTTTATGAAAAAATTTTTGGAAAAACCCCTTTTTTTAAAAATTTTTTTTGATGATTTATGTTTTGAGTTCCGGAATGTTTTTTTGAATTGAAAAAGCTACAACAAGCTTTAGCTTATAAAATTGTCCATATGGCATAATCAATCGTTAAAATAAAGGGGCCCCCGGCCAATACCAAAAAAATGGTTCAACATGGAAAAATATGCCGTGTATTGAATATTAGGTATTAATATTATGTTTCACTGTAAAAAGTAAAGTTTAAATTTTGTAAAGTGATAATTTTATTATCTTTTTTATTCCGTTTGATTTTATTTATAGCCGTAATATTCTCTCTACATAGAACGCAATAGTCGATAGTAGAGATACATTTATGTTTTATCTATTTGAAATATGATTATTGGATTATTACGAGCTCGTTTTCCATTTTCCGTTGTTGGCATTAACAGAAAAACTGCGCGAGTGCAATTTTAATTTATTTTTTTTTTTTTACTAATCTAACAAGACACAATACTGAATGGTTTAGATTCACAATTGGACCCGATAGGTTCGACCTGGGGAGTTGCTCAAACAGAGATTTTAAGATTTACGAAGAAAATATTTGTTTAAATACGGTTGCTATTGGTTATATAATATATTACTGTATATATTATAAATATATTTAGTAGAAATAGTTATTTTTTTTTGTTTATTGGTTACCTGCAGTGGTTCATCGTGCAGATCAGGTGTAAGCATGCATACAATTGAATTGTCGCACATCGCCTACCAAGGTGGCTGAGTTGCGCTTATAGCCGCTCATCGGCGTGTCCGCAATCAAAATAAATATAAAACATATTATTTCAGTTATACACAGCAGGTAGGCGTAATATACTGCTCGCATTATCACCATCGAGTCTCATATGGAATTGGCATTTTTAACGGGCAACAAAGTGCACGGGATCAGCTAGTACCCTAAATATATATATATATATATATATATGTGTTACTATAAAATATAGGTACATGAATATATTAGCAATATACAATTTAATGTTACTCATTCAATTTAGAGTACTGTATTAATTGTGACATCCAATATGATATCATAACATTGAGCATTAATGGTCAGGTTAAAATATTGTCCTTTATTTATTACAGTGGAACTTCCATATAACGAACTTCCATTTAACGAATTATTTTTGAGAACCATGAGCTTCATTGTTAAATACACATAAATTTACCACCAAATTATGAATCTGATGTTTCTATATAACGAAATAATTATTCGATTGGTATTTGTAAATGTTGACACTATCAAATTTTAAACATAATTCTAAAATTGTATATGAACAATGAATCCGATAAAGAAGAGACACCGAAGGTAGGCAAACTGATTAATTTTTTTATTGCAGTATTTTAAAACTTAATGATAAAGAAATTTTTTACATAAAAAGAACAATTTATAAAAATTATAAGGAAACAAAACTCACTTACTATTTCTTTTGTATTATACCTAATAGATTTATGTACAATAAAATATTACAAAAGATAAATTTTAAAAATAGCTATCGAATATTTAAAAGGCTGGGTACATTTTATCCGTACGGGCACAAGGGTATCTGGACACAGACTGTGTATTTATGATGACGACGCTCAGTTCAAGCGTTCCAACATTGATGTGCTCGAATAAACCTACCAGACGTGTACTTACCTGCCAAGGACCTTATCTATTAAATGCTGACCCTCATAACAAACAACACAATATAGACCAGGGTTGTATATGGTATGATTTTTCTATCATCTAATATACATAATTGAGAATACATAACATACAGACTACAGACACCCTATAAAACCACCTTAGTATTAGCACGAGCCACAAATGGTGGTTGAAATTTATTGAACAATGACATGAATCAAGTTAGGGCTTTTTTCTTGATATTTATATCGGCAAGTTTTGGTTACTCTTCATCACAGTGACCTTATTCCATACAGGAATTATTTAAAAAACGTTGTCTTGTCGTGTTGATTTTAATAGCCATTGATAAACATACACGATTCCGCAAATTTCATATTTATATACACGATTCCGCATAATTTTAAATGTAACGTTGCCATATAACTCTTGTTATTTTTGACAAATTAAATTTTTTCTTTAATTTTATCAAATTGTTTGGTTAGTAATATGAGCAAGTGCTTCCATCTAGAATGCTACTTAATCAATTGCTAAATATAATATAGTTTAATGGTATGATAAAAATATAAACATAATAATATGATACATAAAATAAAATAATAATGACCTTAGTAGTAGGAACCTTAATCAAAATTAAAAAAATAAAATTCATTAAATATAAAAAATATCAGTTATATTGTACACAACTATTTAAACAGTTAATATTTTCTTAGTTAAAAATTCATTAAATATAAAAAAAAATATTTCCTAATAATTAATTACACATATTAAAAAACTTATAAAAATATTAAAGTTATCAAAATTATGTGGGGTATATGGTATATTAGTTCGCTATTCGTCTCAATTATAAAAATATTAAAGTTTTCCAAATTTAAATTATATTTTGGCCACGTCGCATTTCAAATTATGCTGAATCGTGTATGTATATTAATGGCTATTAAAACCTACACCACGATATTCTTTTTTAGGGTTCCGTGCCCTAAGGGTAAAACGGGACACTATTACTAAGACTTCGCTGTCCGTCCATCCGTATGTCACCAGGTTGTATCTCATGAACCGTGATACTTAGAAGGTTCAAATTTCTACAGATGACGTATTTCTATTGCCACTACAACAACAAATACTATTAATAAAATAAAATAAATATTTAAGGGATCTCCCATACAACAAACGTGATTTTTTACTCGTTTTTTGCTGAATATTTATAACGGCAACCGGTGGACGCTTGAAATATTCACAAAATATAGATTTATATTATTTACTTCAGAAGTTTTTTTTTTTTTAACAAAATTTTATTTATTACACTATCTGTTACAATATTGAACAATAAGCTTAATTGATAATAACATAAACAAAAAAATAGACAGAAGAGACTGAATGAAGAGACCTCCCATCGGAGGTACTTCAGCATGAATATTAATTTAAATTTAAGGTATTAGTTCTAGCATAATATTAATATTAATAATAGTGATAGTGCAGTGAATACATATA
>NW_019104118.1:23864-57694 GCF_001856785.1 Myzus persicae | reverse complement strand
AGACCAGCATGCCACACGCGGTCGAAGGCCTGAGAGACATCTAGAAACGCACCAGTGCAATAGAGTTTTTCTTCCAAGGCATAGGATATTTTGTCTACCAATCTGTGCACTTGATGAACGGTGGAGTGGCTATTGCGGAAGCCAAATTGAGAGTTAGGTAAAATGTTTGCAGTGTCGACAATGGGTAGAATACGTTTTAATAGCAGTTTTTCGAATAACTTTGAAAGTATTGGGAGAAGACTGATTGGTCTATAAGAAGTCGGGGAGTCCGGGGGCTTTTTGGGTTTTAATATGAGAATTATAGTAGAGTATTTCCAGAGAATAGGGAAATAAGATAATCTGAGCATTGCATTGTAGATTTGTGTTAAGAATAAGATAGATTTTTTAGGTAAATTTTTGATTACTTCTGCAGTTATTAGATCAAATCCGGGGGATTTTTTTCCTGGGAGCTTTTTAATATTAAAGTAAACTTCACCAGGGGAGAAGGCTCTAGGAGGAGGGGACATCTGTAGTGGAGAGTTGAGAAAGCTTTCAACTTCTTGGATTTTGCTGGGTGATAAAATATTATAATGCGGTTGGAAGGTATTTTCTAAATGTTTCATAAATATGTTTGATTTATCTTGGTCAGAGACCGCCCATACTTCAGAAGTAAATGATTATTTTTTTCTTAATCAAATAAATAATTAAATTAAAATTTTTTCAAAATTTCACAGATGATGTATTTCTGTGGCCGTTTTAATGACAAATACTAAAACAGAATAAAATAAATATTTAAGTGGGGCTCCCATACAACAGACATGGTTTTATTGCCGTTCCTACAGATAATGGTACGGAACCCTTCGTGCGCGAGTCCGATTCGCACTTGGCCGGTTCTTTACTGTTCAAGAGGGTATTTTTCATTTTGCGTATAGTTGTATATGTTTTATATTGAGATATTTCAGCATCCGGTATAACCAAGGCTGGGCATTAACGAGTCAAAAAGTTAAGTTAAAAAGTTAATTTTAGAATAACTTTTTAACTTAACTAGTTACTTTTGGATTTTAATTAACTTAACTACTAACTGATCAAATTTATTTTTTAATTAACGTGAAATTAATGAATTAATTTATCATTTCAAGAAATAAGTTAAGTTAATTTATTTATTTTGTTTATTTATTTTTTTTGCATTTCATAATTTGAGTCTATTTTGATTTTGCTGTCATGTCAAAAGAATACTTGTGAATTGTATCAAGCTAAAAATTTTATATTTTTTTCAATCACTGTATTCTAAAGGAAAAAATAATTTTTTAATGCAATTTGTTTTTAGCATAAAAATTAATGCTACCTATTTATATTTAAACTTAAAGTTTAAGTATATCTAAACATGGCTATATGTATATTATTTTAAAATATGCAACTATTTCAATTTATTTATTACCCCTTTGTGTAAATTATATTTTCATTTCTAATATAATTTGAAGTTAGGTAGTTTTCATTTGATGAATATAAATGTATAATTATTAAATTATGTAAATATAAACGATTATACGCATTTAATATTTTTGTATCTTACTAAGTATACAATACCTAGTAGGTATCTGTTTAATAAAATATTTTAAGATTTTTTATTACGTAATAAATATTCAGTGATACTCAGTTACAAACGCATACACACACAGATATAATATCTGTTTAAAAGACAACTAAATAATACTAATTTATTATTTTTAGGTATTAGTTATTATTTATTAGTTTATTACTTAATACTTAATACTTATTAGGTAGGTAACTACTGTTCTTAAAAATACAGTATTGGTACTATATGGAAATACTGTATAAAGCATAAACACTATGGTTTTGGTTTGGAAAAAAATTAACTTTTTTTAACTCAATAAAAAGTTATAAAAAAGTTGGTATCATAACTTTTAACTTAACTGAGTTAATCTATAATCAAATTAACTTTTAACTTTTAACTTTATGTTATTGGTGCATATTAACTTAATTTAACCGAGTTTAAAAAAATCATTGACATGCCCAGCCTGGGAAATAACAATTTAATTAATTATTTCTTATTATTAACTCAAATCTACGAATTTAGGGATTTTTAAGAGTACACGATAATAGTCACAGTCATAACCGATAAAGGTTGTGAAGGTAAAATTCAAACGATTCCCCAAGACTCCAAGAAAGAGCATTAAGTACTTAACAATATAGAGAAATCAAAATACATATATTGTCACAGTGATATCGAGTAACAAATACCACTCTCAGAGAACAATAGTTAATACACACTTCAAATATTACAGAACACATTGCGAAAAACGTAAGTGGATACACAATATATTACATTTTAAACAAAATAAAAGTAGTAGAGTAATCATATACTCGCTTCAGAGATTACCGGAATAATAATCGTGTTAGAACAACGGTTGGTAAAACTACATATGTATTCACAGTTTCACACTCATGGCCACTGTCCCTAGTATCGTTTTACAAAAACACGTAGTAGTCTAGCTATTGAGATACACAATCTTACATTCTAGCAGTGGGGGATACTGGACCACCCATTTCTTGGGAGGACACTCGCAGCCACTCTCAGCAACGATTTTAGTATAGGTCATCAACCTATCACACATGCGGTGTTGTCATATTACAATACGAATCTGACCGTAGTCTTCCCATCAAAATCTCGAACACATACCTCCACCTACCATTTCTTTTCTCTATTGTATTCTACTACAATACTCTGGATAATAATTTTTAGTGATGGGCAATGATATAATTTTGTGTATCTAGATCGTTCCGATTTTTCAGATATTGTATCGAAAATATCATATTAGGTATAAGTTATAACTAAATAACCATCAATAGCCAACTTATGTAATACATTAAACTAATTTATTTTTCCCCGGAACATGTACACCAAACGTTACTGGTCAACATTTATGTTTATTTACACAGTACAAATCCATTTCATTAAATCTATTAGCTTGGACCTACAAAAATAATACTAAAATATTAATTTTTATAACCCGAAACGATGTAAAACAATATCGATATCGAAAACTTGTCATGATATCGGTATCGTGCCAAATTATCGATATTGGTTATAAATGCAGTTTATCTGAGACCGCAGCAGGTAGACGTATTGGGTCACCAACTGTTTGTTATACCCTAATTTGTCCACCATTTAAGTTAGGTCCGAGAGTCCGGAGGACCTCTAGTATTCTAACAATAGCCCATAGGCATAGTGAGTGACTATTCCAACCAAACACTAGAGTAGGTCACCCACCCTTTAAGTTACCTTTTATGTAAGCTAAGGATTGCTTTTACCCAACCCTTCCTCCTAAATCCCAGAAGGTTAGGTTAGATTACGTTAGGTTAGGTAAGGTGACAAATCTATATAAAATTAAATTGAATTTAACACCTTAAATATGTTAAAAATGTACATAACTAAATAAGATTAAATTTAGTTTCCAAAAAAAGTGAAGAGTTATTTTACTTAGTTCATATTAACTTAATTTTAATTTTTTGCTATTGAATGCCCAGCCTCGATATAATAACTACATAAAATAACTCATTAATTTGATCACGATTTGACAACATTTTTCAAACTTTAAAATATGTTGGAAATAATTTATAATCTGCTTTAAAATCAAATATGATTTAATTTTAGATATTTTTTAGTATTATAGGTATGATTTATATACCTATTATACAAGATATAATATATTATATCTATTATATATGTATATATATAGCCTTAAATAGAAATCGTTAGTTTGATCAAAATATCTTTTAACCTTATTATTAAGACTTATAATCCAATAAGTACCAATCACTAATTGATTATTTTTTAAGGTAGAAAAATACTCGTATTTTTATTTTTTGTTTTTGTATACTCATTGAATAATAAATAAAAAAACATGCTATTGTTTCAAAACACATTTCCACATGATAATTTGTTGACAAATAAAATTTTTTTTGTTTTATTTTTTATAATAATTAATAATTATAATGAGATATATTGCAAAGAAGATAGTAAATTGCTTACATATATGTATAACATATAATAATAGTAAACATGTTTACTCTTAAATTTAATTACAATAAAGTAAGTAACAAAACAAAATTACAATTTCAAAAAACGAAGAAAAAGCCGAAAAATTTGCACACTCAGAGATTACCATGTTTGACCATTGGCGACCTACAATAAGTTGACAAGTCACTTATCTGATGACTGCATTGACTATAGTCTATAATGTGGTCATAGATGTCACTTTAGTTGAAACATTGAGTCAGATCGAGTATTTACGTCGTGCATCTAATAAGTGTTACTTTGAAGATGTAAACATAATTTCACTACCGTTTTGTACATTTCAATGTTTAACTTATCCTTCAAAGCTGATTTAAAATGTATAACTTAACATTATATAACAAAATATAACTATTATCAATGTTTAAGTACTTAGTACTTACTAATAATTAATAACAATATTTACATTCTTAAGAAATGTCCGCGGTTATTTAAGATACACAATTATTTTAAATAAGTATTAAAACGACATTTATAAGATACCATTACTATCAGATGTTGTATTCCCGGTATAGGATTCATCTTCTTCATTGACATTCTCGTTCTTTGAAAATCGATTTATCAATTGATTTACAGTGATTTGAATAACGCATATCGCTAACACAGCACCGCTTAAAATCTTGAACGAAACGATAAATCCGAAACGATCAAACATGAAACCACCCAAAAAACTCCCCATTGGCACTCCTAAGAGAAAAATATTTGTCATTATTATTACTCAATATGGTCATAAGAGTGCGTCAAATTCAATTATAACACTTCGAAAATCTAGAACAAGACTGCCACAACTCAAAATGTATTGATTCATTTAAAGTACTTAGTATTAATTCATAATATTTAACAAAGTCATGATGCAAAGTATTTACATTTTTTGTTTTAAATTCACAGGTAAAGAACTGTAGATAAAGAATATCTTAGTTTTAAACTTCAAATCGCTTTTTCTCAAAACTTAACATTTTTAATTGTGGCGGTCTGTTCTCGAGTTGCGACTTGTTGAGTTGATACGTACCAAATCCCATTAGAGCTGTCCCAAGGAGAGCTTGGAGCGTTCCCTCGGCACCGGGGGGTGCTATTTGTGCAGCGTACGAAGCGGCAGCCGAGTACGCCAATGCATAAGTCACGCCATTGAGCATTTCAACTGGTAAAACCCAAACGGGATTCGTTATAATCGAATACAGGAAGAATCTAACGGCGAACCCAACAAACATCAAAGAGAATGAATTCATGTGGCCAATGTGTTTGATGACATAACCTATGCGAAATACGGTCATGATAATTGTACAACATTAAAATATCATGCAGAAGTCGATTATTTTTGTACGAGTGAGCAATTTTTATGTTATTACTGGATAGAAAGAAAAACGGGAATTCACCCCCGAAACATTGAATTGAAAGCGCCACCCCTTGAATCGTCTTTATGTATGGTTTCGTTTCCGGGTGGTAAATGTCTGCTATCTCTTCCATATACCTTCAATAATAATAATAAATTCAACATGTAAATGATCTAATTTATATCTCAATATTTAAAATTAAATAACAACGATAAATATTTTTTTAGTGATTCGAGAAATAATGGTAAACATCGACATTTTAGATAATATGTACCTTGTTACTTACATATACACATAATACCAAATAAAAGGACAAAGCACTCCAAACAAAACAACCCATAAAAAATATGCTAGGACACTTATTTTAGAGAATAATTTTTTGACATTAGATGCTATAACTTGTCTTTCAATATTTTCTACAACCTGTTAAGCAAAAAAAAAAAACATATTTATTAAACATTGAAAATTTGAAATAAAATTTGTAAATTTTTCAATCGTAAAAATAATGTGGAATATCTTATAGTTGTGTACCCATTTGCATTGTCTTCGTCTTATAAACTCACAACATGACAAATCGTACGCTCTGAATACTCAATTTAACTCGCTTACATTTAATATTGGGGAGCATTGACCTGTTATCAAGTTTAGAATTAATAATATTATCTAGTGAATCTTTTATGTTTTTTAAATTTTATTTTGAGTGAGTTATAACTGATCATCTTAAGATGTACCGACAGTTTAAAATTTTAAAATACTCATATTTCGCATTAAAGTATTAAAAAACTTTGATATTCAATATAATATGATATTCTTACTTTTAAATTAGATAGCAGCTATTTCATTTGTTCCTACATTAAACATAACAGAATTAAATAGGTTATTCAGAACGTACAATGTGCTTGGTTGTGAGTTTGTAAAATATTCAATAACGCATAAGGGAGTAGCGTCCTCTTAAAATAATTTGTCAAGAGGATTGCAAATGGAACTTTTTAAGGAGTTTAATATAGGCAATTAAAAAATGAACATTGATGTGTGTGACAGTAGTCATGAAATAGCCAGTAGTATAGCCAAAATTATTAAATCTACGGGAAACAATAAAACACCAAAACACGACCTTGGCGCTACATGTGTGAACGGTAAACAATTTGTATGCTCATTTGTGTGTGATTTTTGTGAAATTTACCGATGTAGGTACCTGATTCTTTACTTGAGATTGATCAGTCCATATTTTAACATATTTAATTTGAATGTTAGACATATCAACATTTAAAATGTCATAAATTTTTAAACAAAATGTTTAGGCATTTAGGAACACAATTTTTACGAAAGTGGCTTGGTCGATCTTAAGTAGGCATAAAACTATATTCAAATCACTTTTCTAAAATATATTCGCATACAACTAGTCAATAGGTCCATCGGTATAATTGACGAAAAGTTAGTACATTTTGGTTGAAATCACTAACCGTTTTCAATCCACTGAAGCAGGCCGGGAGTGGTAAACTGAGTTCCAAACAATTGGGTGTATCTTATTGCTAGGTAAATTGAGTCCCAAGTAATAATATTTGTCGAAAAAATAAATTATAAATAACGATGATAACTTAAAAATAAAAAGTCTCTACATTCAATAAGTACTGTATACTTGTATAGTGACAATAGTCACTAATTACCGATTCGCCGATAGTGTTTGGAAAGACCTTATGAGGACTAAAATTATCACACTATATTATTTCTTTATGGATTATCAAAAAAACGTATCCTCAAATAATACGTCAATTATACCGATGACTATGATAACTAGTAACAAAAAAAATTGACTTGAATTTGTATATTATATAATTAATTAATTGTGATTTTTATGTACAACGTTGTGAATTATATTAGATTAAAAAACAAAAAAAGCATATTTTAACTACATCAGTTATGTTAACATAACAGACAGTCCTATGCTTGTAAAATTAGGAAAGAAAATATGCTTTTTGGAAACTAATTTGGGACTCAGTTTACCTATACCCTTTTCAGACCCGGGACTCAGTTTACCACAAAAATGGTACTTCGGACTCAATTTAACTAGCCCCAAGCAGGCATGTCAAACCCGTTTACCCTCGGTTAGGTTAAGGCCAAGAGATTCGATTCTGGCCGTTTTTAAAGAGTTCAATATCGATAATTTTTAAATGCATGAGTAAGGCTTAAGTTTCGAGTAAGTGTTGCGAATTAAGTGATTATTAGTTTTTGTGCCTCAAGTGGTCAATTAATAGCGGAACACTTCCCCACAGCACATGTGTAATTTCAATAACGAGCTACAGTGCTACACAAGTATTAATTATTTTGTTTTTTACTGTCTAAAAGTATTAATCTTTTGCCTGTAAATTATAATTATATTAACACCTAGATTACAGTTAATATTTCAATATTATTAACATTTTAATATTTTTAATGGGTATTCAAAGGTTAGGTAAAATAGAATTCAATTTCAAAAATAGTGCAAAAGTAATGGTTAATTAAATCTCACGAAGAACTCAAAAATGTTTTTTCACCTTAACTGGTGTCTAGTTCTTTGTTAGAACTGAACAAGACACATAAAATAAAAATATCTCAATATGTTATGACATGATGTTCCCATTTTTCCTACATCAAAATAGTTAATTAATGATATATTTACAAAATCACCTAATCTACAAAGTAATGATAAAAAAAAAAATCATTTGTCATAAAAGAATTTGAACCTGTATTTGAACCTTGTAATTGTAAATTTTAAATTTTGAATATGTGAATACTAAAACTATTAAAAAATGTATACAAATAATTTATAATTACTTCAATCTTTGTTGCCACATATATATTTAAGAGATTACATATCAATGAAATTACGTAAATAGGTGTATAGTTTTTGTAATCTTGTCCTTTGCTGAACCAGTCTACACTCACACCGGATATAATGGCAATGAAGCCACGACCAATTGATCCCCATGCTCTCTGTTGGCCATATTTATGTTTCTCATCTCCTTTTTGGAAAAAAACAATAATGTGATTAAACGGAGTGTCATTAAAATTATAGAATAAGAAAACACTTATGCAGGTTATACAATAATAATCCATTGTATTTTTTTAAACATTAAACGATTGTATTTGTCTTGAGTAAATCTTTAAGCTATCGGGAGTTAATAGGCATTTAAGTTTTTGAAACATTTGTATACGTAGTGTTAAGCCTTAGGAAATTTAAAAATTATTTTAATTTTGTTATTGTTTACTTCTTTACATAATGCATGTAAAAATTAGAAATACTCATTGAATTTTGAAGAATATTTTATAACGATAAAAATAAATCGTACCTACACATTTTATTAATTTAAATATTTGGTTTTAATCATAATTCATAATTAGTAATTACAGTCGTACAGAGGTAATAACCATATTTAATATTTATGAGGTAGTATAGGATTCGCAGTAGATATTGATGTCTTATCTCAACAAAATTAATAGAAATGAAAAATTAATAATAAATAGAAATTTCCTACTTACATCACTAGGTATTATAGGTACATATTGAAGTGACACTTAGTGTAAGTTGGATTCATGGGCTTAGCCGTTGCGACCAATAAGTGTCACGGGTGTGCCAATCAGACTGTCGAATTTGGACGGCCGGTCGAGGTGTTCCTCCCAGCCGGTAAACTAGTCAGCAAACTGTGTGAATTAAGCAGCTAGCAAAAATCGTTCCCGTCTGCAGTTTACCACAATTAATTTAACTGTATATAAAATAAAACATCGTGTCTGTTGCGATAGTACGCGTGGATGAAGTGAAACTCCTTTACAGAGTATGTGAAAAATAGGTTCACCAGGGTCAAATATTAAGTTTGAAATTTAAAAATAAAGAATAAGATTTTCAATTTAAATTAATTTACTACTATTGTACAAAGATAAGACAAATTACCATAGAAGCCTTAGGACCCAAACAAGCGACTGGGTTTGGCCAGCCGACATCTACTGTCCGGTTTTTGTATACATAGAGTTAGATTGTGGTAAACAGGCAGTCACGTCTTTCGTCGACTGATCAGTTCACCCAGTTCACGGGCTCTGGAATATTTACTGCGATAGGAGAAACGGGGAACCGGCTTTCAAAATCCGATCTGGTTGGATCCTCAGTGTCGAGTAAGCCACACGCGTGACGCTTTTTGGTATCAACGGCTAAGCCCATGAATCCAACTTGTGCTAAGTTTCGCTCCAATATGTATATCTAGTTACATAAGTATGAGTACAAGAATCTGACTCATATATTTATAAGAAGTTATTAATTTCAAAAAACGGGGCAGCAGACGCTGGCTGGAAAAATCTTGTCATCTATGTGGACCCTAGGATTTCTATGATAACAACTAATAAATAATATAATCAATGTGTCTTATCATTGTATAATCATAATAAATCAATTTCAATTGAAAATTTTATTTTTTTATTTTTCTATTACAATCTTAACATTTAACCCGACGAACCTTTTTTTCAAATTCTATCTATAGTAGTTTACTTTAAAATATAAAATGCACCTTCTCATTTAATATTTTAAAATATTGTTAGTACCCAAAAAATCCATGCAGATAGTATCCTCCATTAAAGTTTTGGCAATAATTCCTGTATGGAATAAGGTCACTGTCATGAAAAATAACCAAAACATCGGTAACGTGATCACATAATCGTCATCCATTTGTGTTTTGGAGGCCGTGCCCGGTATAAATATCAAGACAATTGATAACAGACTCATGATTATCATAATCAAAATAAACACAAACTTGCGGCATTTGTATTTATCTGTTATACCTCCAACAATCGGCCTTATCAATAAGCCCGGAAGTGGGAGAAATGTAAAGATCAAACCGACGATGACTGACGAATAACCCCGTTGTCTCAATATTGTGGACAAGAAACCGAGTAATGGAGTTAATCCTGAAACACAAGTAAATAAATTATGTTAATGTACATTTAGAGATGTAATTACGTTGTTATAAAAGTAGTAGTATGTAGTATAACTTCATTAAAAGCCGTAGAAAATACCTAAATTCAAACTTTTATAAAGTCTCAATAATAAAACAAACTGTAACAATTTATTAGAGAAATTTAATTTTAAAATCATTCCAAAAAACACAATAATTTTATTTTTTTAAAACACACATTTAAATCGGCACAATAAATTCACCAGCAAATAAGCTAAAATCATTAGGTTATTCTAATAATCTAGATCTAGGTACTTTCATATTTTTTAACGTGTATGTGGGTAATTAACAAAGGTGGGCATTAACTAGGTAGTTAAAAGTTAAAGTTAACCTTAAAAGTTAATTTTTTTAAGCTTTTAAAATTAACTAGTTAGTTTATTTTCTAATTAACTTTTTAACTTAACTAGTTTAATTGGCAGTTGAACTAACGAGGCTTTTCGCAGTTGATTTAAAAATGATCTATAGAGTTAAAAAATTTTTGAAATTTTTCGTTTCTACCTAAATATTTATATAAAAATCATACAAAACTATAATAGCACAAACTTTTGTATATGTTTATGTTCTAGCAAGGTTAGGTTAGGTTAAGGCTTAAAGTCGCAAGACATGCACACTATTATTATATTGACACGTATGTTTCCAGTACAAACAACAATTATCGCTCAGAAAAATACGGTTAGCAACGAGATTCTGGAAATTGGAAAAACACTGCTAAAATACCTTGAAAATTAATGTATTTTATAAATATAGTTTCATATTACATAATATGTATTTAATACACATTACACGTCATATATTATGATATGCTTTTTATACTTGTAGACTATATTATGAACTATAGTGTACTTGTTAACCAGAAAATTAACTAAAAAACTATAAATTACACAAAATGTTGTGTATAAAGAATTTTAACAATAAAGATAAACGCGATACTGAGTGGCCCCTTGATGCACAATATATCGTATTATTTTTTATTTTTTTATTATTTAAGTAACATTGGTTAAAAAAAAAATAAAAACCAACGGAATTCTGAAGTATATTGAATAATGTTTGGTGATAATTGGAGGGTACCTTCAGAATAATTTGTTCAAGTGGACACTTTTTAATCACAATTAGAGGTAGATTTTAGGCGGATTAAAAATTAAATCATTTTTTCTACCACAAAAAATGTCTTTGGACACAAAAAAAACACACTTCATTGTAAAATCAATACACTCA
This sequence comes from Myzus persicae, assembly GCF_001856785.1. NCBI lineage: Eukaryota > Metazoa > Arthropoda > Insecta > Hemiptera > Aphididae > Myzus > Myzus persicae. The sequence continues at coordinate 46,094 of NW_019104118.1, read as the reverse complement.
TCACTCCACTCATGATCTACACCTTATTATATTAGAAGTGCTATAATGCTATGTATCTATAATAATTTTTGGTTGGTAAAAATATATGCTCCAAACGCCGTTAAATTATCATTAACTTGCTCTATGCCCAGTCTTTCATAAATATAGAAATAGAGTTTATAAAATGTATAGGTAAATAATATAGGTAAGATAATAATAATAAAGTCTATAATTTTTAAAATAATGAAAAATGTTAATGATGGCATTTAAATTTGACTGTGAAAAATTATTATTTATAAAACTTAAAAGTGTATATAAATTATACAAATTAGTACCAATTATTAATGTTATATATAATGTTGTTCTTACCAGCCAATGAAAGAAAATAGTGAATTTTGAGAAGTATAAGTTTTTTGTTAATCTGGAAAAGATGCATGTTTTTCGTTTGATAAGATTGGAAATAAGTTATTTTTGCTTCGATTTCAACTGCAATATTACTGTCATATTATTTTATTAATCATACTAATTGATCATCACAATAAACTCGGAAATATTTAGAAGTTGATGTGAACGCTAATATAAATACAATTTGCTATTTACCGGTCGACAGTATCACACTAATTATGCAGTGGTTATAGAACGTACTTAAAAGTTTCATATATATATTTTAAAATCTACCGATAAGCCGATTGTTGAAAATCTTTGATGTTTACTAATACACCTACTATCTACGAAGTACTCGTACACAATTGTATTCAGCATTACGAGAGAGCGATGTGTTTAAGTGTCGGCGTGTGTCATGGCTATAAAATTAGAGGATTACGTATTAATAGGCCGAAATAGATCTATAATGACTCCACTTAGAAAAAAAAGTTCGCGATTATATAAAAAAAAAAAAAAACAAACACTCGACGTATTATAGCCGTGATGTTTTTTCGTACATTTAGTACAAGAAAAGTACCTAAGAAAAACACATTTCACTGGCAGGGTTTTCATGCCTAAGTATCAGTGCTGTCGTCACAGCCAAAAAATAGTGTGGTAAGATTTTCCTAGTTAACCATACCCCCCTCACTTTACCTACGTATACCTAATACTCCTGGGACATTTTTCCCAGGAAGTAACCACGTATTCTGATAAGACCCAATTCCAAACAACCACTGGATTAACAATTAACCACCTAGTACTCGTTGAATGCCGACAAGCAAAAACTGCCAGCAATCAAAAAAATATCCACAAATTACTCAAATTATTCTCTTAAGCAGTGGTTCTCACCCTGCTCTCACTCCACACTGCCTACTATGCAGCGAGAAATGTCTGATACTTGTGATTATTGAAAAAAAATGTAATATATTATTTAAAAAATATTGAAAACCGTATTTAATATAAATTGACTAATCATGCACTAATTGTGCAGATAAGACGGTACATATATGTATATAAAGGGGCGTGGCGATAACCAATGCTTCCGTCGAAGTTGCCGAAGTTGTGGCAGTCAAGTGCGTGAGAATGGCGTGAAAACTTGCGATGTATCATAGTGTGCAGAGAACCAACAAATGTTGAGAACTACTGCTTTAGGGTCTAGGACAAGACGAGATAACCAAACAGCAAATACTAAAACAAAAAAGCAGAAAATGCTTACATCAAATCATTATTGTATTAATTAAAAATTGTCAGCCAATGACTCGGACCCAGGGCTTATCATAAAAAAATTACCTACTTATCAAATTAGTTTCATTGTACATCACGTTAGGTACCCACACGACACAAACTCCATAATTATTATTATTGTGTGTGAAATATATTTTATATTAAAAAAATATTGTTTATTATTAACCTGATTAAAATTGATAACGACAAGCCACTTTAAAGTTTAGACTCTAGACTATAAGCACTCAATACTTCCAAAACAGCAAAACGATTAAAATAATATAATTAATATGTATATAGTTAGATATAACTTATTTAAGCAAATAATTGTATTATAACCACCAATTAAAAATCCAAGTACTGAGCTCATAATTATAAGTAGTTACGATAAGATTATTTTTTATCATCTAAATGGCAGTTGCGTGCAGTGGCGGAATATGAAAAAAATTCGGCCCCTAAACTTGTTCCGTCCTGAGTATATTTAGTGTTTTTTTAGGCTATAAATGAATACTTATTTTAAAGTTTTATAGAACATGATGCTATGGCTAAATATTAGTACCTAATTACCTACTAAACAAAATATGTAATAACTCATATTTTACACAAAAACAGAATATAATAAATATATTATAACTAATAAATTAAATTTAAAAAAAAAATTGTTCATAAATTATTTTATATAATAAATTACATATTTATTTTTAACAATGTCAATGGTGTCTTTTTTACCAGAATATTTAACTATTTTTTCTTATTTTTTGTCATGTACATTGCAGACCAAGGTTTAAATTCGTTTTGTAAGACATAATATAAAATCAGATACATTAAATTTTATTTTACATTATAAATTTGCATATTTAAGGATTTTTATAAATTAATGAAGATTTTTAAAAAAAAATTGTAAATATAATTTAAATCAGAAAAACTAAGTAAAACTATAACTAAAAACTAACATATAATATAATGTATTATATTATATTATATTATATTATATTATATTATATAAGCACGTATTAAAAAATTGAAAAACGCGGCCTGTTGAATATTACCATATTCAAGTGAAAAAATTATTGTCAAAACTCAAATTTGGTTGATTCTACAGAATAATATAACTATTCTCATAGAGTGTATTTTTGTAGACAAAATTGCATCGGTACCGACTACCGAGTGCCTTGATAATACAATTTTAGAATGTCATATTTGATATTTTGAAAAGCAAGACTAAAGTAATATTTTGATATTTATAGCTGCATACATTTTTGAGAGTTTTTGTAAGGTCACAAAAGTTATAACATCCTAACCCTAATTTTATTTTAATAAACAACAGCCACCGTTGCAGGCGTGGTACGAATGATGCATCGAGGCAATTAAAAATAAATTTGCCGTGACAATTAATATGTTATGATGGTATTGTGACAGCCAAAAGAATTCGTAATTATTAAATATTATGCTGAGAATATGACAGTAAAATACGCTAGACAAAATAAACATCACACTTTTGTATGATATTAATAACATAACGTAGTTTAATAAAGATACGATAATATCTGATGACTGATAAGTCATTGTAACGATAAATAATAATAATTGATTTTAAATAATTTACAAACATTAATCAAACCAACAGGATATTATGCCTAATTGATTGAACAGTAAACATAAGTTGTTGTTACATCGATACAATTTAAATGATGATAATAATGTGGAACACGCTGTACCACTTAAATACAATGTCGCTGAACAATAAATTAATCACAATATGGAATATTCTAATAACATTACTCGGAGGAAAATGTTTTGCCACTCCCAAAAATTGTCGGGCGTAACACATTTATCTGAATTATTTTTTAACTGCAGCTGTAAACAAGTAAACCGGATTTAGGCATTTCATAGTTAGTTCGATTTAAAACAACATTCCTATTATTTATTATTGCCAATAACCATAGAAATCGATTCGTTTTAGATTTTGAGCTGAGTGATAAATATATTAGTTTTACAACGATATGTTTTTTTTTTTAAATATTTATATGAAAAAAAAATTAAAAATAGATAGGTAGTTTAATAAATACTTGAAAAATGAACTGGTTCTATGAACTTAACGCTTCGCAATGTCATGGGTGAGATTGTGAATTATCTAACCCATAATTATAATATTTAATTATAATATAGGTACTTGTTCTATGACCATTCCTAACTTCATATATTTAAGCTAACTTACTTTTATTAACCAAACTCTTGTGTGAGGAGGTAGATGCTCCTGATCTATTAGCTAAGGTCAATTTAAAGTTTCCAAATGCTAATTCTCTCCTAAGTTTTCTCCGAAACATGTATCAATGTGTGCGACTAACTAGGTTCATACAACATTACAACAAGCTGTCTTGAGAATGTTGCTGTTAGCTAATGAGCTTATCACTCCTTAACAATTTTTGATTCATTTTTTTATATTGTTTTGATTACTTCTAGTACATAATATGTGTTGTGTCGTATAACGACGTTCAGAAGCGCTCGTAATGTTAATTTATAATTTATATAGTTTCAAATTTTTTTAATGAAATGCAAGAATTGCCTAAAGAAAATGAAAAACTCGTTATCAATAACAAATAACTTAATCACAACTAGGGGGGGGGGGGGAAGTATCGATTCGATTGTATGGAACAAAAAAGCTCAAATTCTACAGTAGAAATATTAGGTACACCGTAATCTCCTAATGAATCGAAGAATATAAATTTAATATTATTAACGGGGTCGGGACATTTGTGCTTAAAATCTTAAGAATATGCTCAAACATATGCACCAAAAAATATCGAAATATGCGCTTAAATATGCATTTATTTTTAATTAAAAAAGAAGTATCTATCTATACAAATTTAATTTGAAAAAACATATCTTATACTGCTAAAAATGTATATCTTCTACATATTACTTTATTTAGAAAAAAACCAAATTGTTGAATGAGATGTCTTTGGATTTTTTTAACACTCAGCATCTTCTTCTTGTACCAACGGGTATTTTGTTTTCTAAATACATTTTTTATAACGCTTCAAAAATGAAAATTTTACATTAGTATTTTTAATTTACTAATTTACTAAAAGATCGATTTAAGATTAAATAATTAAAAAATATTTTTAAATATGCAATAAAAATCAATAAATCTCAAAAATTATTCTGTAGAAAACAAATCCAAAATATGCAAAAATACACGCAATAAACTTTAAAACTTTAACTCCAAACACCACAACACAAATTTGTACCGGATCAAATTTATTCTATTAATTTCCTGAACAAATATGCGAATGCATAAAGTCCCGAGCCTTGATTATTAAGTTACTATATCAAATAAATTAAATTATACTATAAATGTCGAAGAAGCTCGTTATTGTGCTCCATTTGAGATCAATGGTCAAAAGAAAACTGTTGAAAAAAATAAAATAAAAATAAAAGTTAAACTCTCTCAACTTATCATGAAGAGATATTTGATTGCAAGTTGTAAAATCAATAAGACTCTTGTTTTTATCTAATATTAACTCAAAGTGGCCAAAAAGAAAACAACTGCATATTGGTATAAATCTTACCAAGTATAGAATGAAATTGTATGGGAAAACTAGAGCTGCTACTAAAGAAAAGGGTTATTTATTTATTTGGTTAATAATGATGCAGAGATACTAGTGATATTATTGTTTTAAATGAAACTTGGCTTTTAGATGATATAGATTTTGTTATTCTTATTAATGGTTATCATTATCAATTCTTTAATTGTATTGTTGTAAATAATAAGTTGGATGGTTTAGGTAAGGTAAAGATAACTCTTTACATTAAAAATAGTACCTACCACGTTAAAAATGTTTCTAATTATTTCATGTCTAATATTCATTCCATTGAAGTAATTTTTGATTTTATAGGGTTAGAGCTTAATATTATTGTTACTGTCTGTTATAGATCCCTTAGGGATAATATTGATTATTTTTTATCTTCTTTAAATTAATATTTAACACAGAGTTTTGATTTTAAATATTTTATTATTCCTCAATATTCTGTAAAGTACAAAGTATTTATTGCTAATATATTTATTTTAAAGTACATATTATTTAAAAAATATATGCAGGGTTGAAAATTATTTTATATTATGAATTACTATTTTATATCATTTTTTAAAGGATGGTTTTTTTGAAAATTTTAAATTTTGATGTACATAACTAAATCAAATTCCAATGAGTAGTTTCTGCGTTATTAAACATTTTATTCTAAGGGTAATAACCATTAAAAATGGTTTTATAAAATAAAACTATATGTTATGTTAGATGTAGTATTTATTATACTTGTATCATTTTTAAAAATTATTCATATTGATAAATCAATCGTAATTGCTAAGTTTTTCAAATTGTTTCAGCCATTACCATAATACCATATTACCCTTAGAACATAAAGTTACAGAACTCAAAAACTACTAGATTGAATTTTGATTGGGATACATCAAAATTCTCAAAAAAAATATCTGGTTGATAATTTAAAAAAGGGGGAAATTCCTATTTAAAAAACTGAAGCTTGTATTGTCACAAGATCATCCTTCAGTGGTACAAACAACTTTAAGGACTCTAGAAAATGGTCTTCAAGTGTATTTAAAAATTCCTAAAATCAGAATTTTAATACATTCATAATTTAAGCAATCAAATAATATGAGCATGAATAAAAAATCACTCTGTATAATATGTACTAATATCATATGAATGCTAGATTCTGTTTCTATAGGTAACTTGATTGTTGAATATTTTTTAAATCTATTTGTGGAACCATATATACTATCTTTTATTCAACTACTACCTAATTATTGAAAAACTTTACTTTTTTGTTTTCAAAATAAATGGGAATGTTAATTATTATTGTTGGTTTTGTCTGTCCGCTGCACTTTTTCTGTTTACAATGGTAATTTCGTTATAGTAGGTACCTGTCTGTACATATACTATAGTAATTCAAAACCTACTTTATGTCATACAATATTTGTATCTATGTGTATGCTTAACATTTATTTAAGTTGTACACTCAAAAATTCTTATAAAATAAATAAATCAGTAGGCACATCCACGTCCATTAGATACTATTTTTTAAACTTGGTTAAATAATTTAATGTTGATGGAATATATGAGTACCTATTTAAATAGAATAGCATGAATTTCTTGTAAAAAAATAAATTGTAGTTCATTAATATTTTACATTTAAATTTGCAATTGTATTTTGATAGTTTCATTTCAAATATTATCTTGACTCAAAATGTATACTCGCAGTATATTTTTTTAGAATAATACCTATGTTGTCTGCATTAATTTAATTTCAATATTAATATATAGGTACCTAAAATTAATATATGAGTTACCTTCCTATAGGTTAGGTAAATAAATGTGAAAATTCATAATCGCTCTATTCAGAATCTAAAATACAAAATCACTTTTCTGAATCATATTCGAATGAACAATATAAAAATAATACAAATCTATGACCTATTCTTTAATTGATTATTTACAAAATATTTTGGTTCTGACTCATAATTATGAGATGATGACATTTTTGGATAAACTATGTCATTATTATTTTGATTACTAGGTACTCAGATAAAATAATTCATTATTGAAAACTGTTCTACAGAATTATATTTGTAGCATGGTGGGATTAAAATTGAATCATATTCATATATGAAACAATATTTATTTTAAAGTATTTAAAAATATATTTGATAATAATATGATCTAATTTATAATACGTAATTATATTGAATAATCTGTACTATAATATTAATTTGGAATTACCAAATGAAATTTAATTTTAATTTTTAACTATCAAAGAGATTGCATTAATTGTCATTTTAGTTTTAAAAATGTCACTAGTATAAATAATATGTATTAGTTAAATTTTTCATTTAAAAATAGCATATAATATGTGTAATTCAAAATTCAGATAGTTTATTTTATTGTACTACAAATTATCTTTTTAAACATTTTCTTCCAATGTAGATGCTGTGATACATTATAGGACTAAAACAAACAAAAAAAAACTGTTAATATTTAAATCTAATTATTTATGTTAAAAATATTTTTTTCTTGTCATTCTATGAAGTGTTTATTGATATTTTTTTCATTAAATGTTTGAAAATGAACATAGGTTTAAAAATCTATACAAGTTTATTATATATTCGTTAATTATTACTAGAAACCATGTTTTAATTTATTGCTATAATATGTTACCAGTTATAACAGTTCGTGTCCAGACTTTTCAGTGAGTACCTATTTAAGTTAAAAAATCTAAACTATAAAATATTGAACAAATAACACAAAAATTCAGTAATTTTTTTTATGAGTAATAACAAAATAATTTTCTGGCAATATAATACTAGGATACTAGGATGTCAAAACTATGTCTTCTTCAATATTGTCATCTTTAGTTTCAACTTTACTATATATGTCCTTGACTTCTTCATTTTTAGAAAAACGCTTTAATAAATAATTGACAGTAATTTGTATGACACAAGTGAAAAATGCAACCACGCTCAATAGCTTAAACGAATCAATACTTCCAATATGTTTAAACATATAACCACCAACGAAGCTTCCTATTGGGGCACCTAAGACATAACCAATTAATATCATTAATATGAAGTTAAAATATTTTCAATTTCATATTATACAGGTGTACAAAGTGTAACAGAATAATGACTTGACAAATAAAAAACTGTTGTGCTAATAAATATTTTTAAAAAATTGTCCATATATGTAAGACCTTCGAGCTAAAAATACAGAAAGCAATTGTTTATTATTATGACTTAAAGCTGAAAAATTCAAAAAAATTCAAAATAACTATATTGTAATTCTAATTGTTAGAAAAATTTGGAAAGTAGGTAAAATGTTTATTTAAGTCAAATAGTTATTTAATTTTTTAGAATATTAATATTTGCTTGGAGTAAATTATGTAATTCAAAACATACACAATTTTTCAAAATGTTATTTTTCGGAATTTTCAGGTTTCAGTCAATAAACTAGGTAATTATTTATTGTCCATATAATTTACATTTTTTTTTCATACGTTTAAAAAGTATCAATTTTTTATTTTCCAGAATATTCTGTTACACACTGTATATTAATTATGTATTTAAGAGGATTGCAAACCGTCAGTTATTTCAACGAAAATGCAAAAATAGATTGTCAATCATACCGACAGACCTAGTAATGTGATTATACTTTTGTGATTTGAAGTAAGTATTATGTCAACTTGAGATCGACCAGGCCATTTTTTTTTTAAATTTTGTTTCCAAACTTCTATAAATTTTGTACAATTAACGTAATTTTAAATGTTGATTATTCTGAAATTTAAATCAAATATCTTCAAATATGGTCCGAACGGTCTCAAATAGACATATTAAAGAATTCAAATCTATTTACAGAAGACTCCATATTCGTAATCAGGTCCATCGGTAGGATTCACTGGAAGCACAATATTTATAATCAATGATAATAGTATTTATAGTTAAGAGGATGCTAAACCCGCATGTGTTGTTTCTGTCTTACAAAATATGTAAAACATAACAAAACTGTTTTTCACGGTTTAGAACCACTCAACTGCAGTCCAAACTGAGCTACCAATTTTTCACATTTTAATGAGGAAGACATTTTTATTGTGTAAATGCAACTTTTTTTCAGAATTGAAAAAGAATTAGGTACTTAAGTTTGAAAAACTTGAAAATAATGATTTTTTTAAACAATAAGAACTTTTATCGCATTCAGATATCGAACAATTAAAAACAACGTTGCAAAATCAATGATTTCCTCTTTCTAGGGTGAACATTTGGTTGCTTAACTTTGAATGGTTCTATTGAAACAGTTTTTGCTATGTCGTACACGTTTAAGACGGAGACAACATAATATGCGGATGTGAAGTGAAATTTGAAAATTGCCTATTTTGAACTCCTTGAAAACCATCCATTTTCAATCCCCTTTATATTATTTTATGTATGCATAAAATATCGAACCTATTCCCGTGTAAGCCGTCCCGACGACTCCTTGAAGCGTTCCTTCGGCTCCTGTAGGAGTTATAAGAGCCGCATACGAAATCGCTGCTGAATATGATAGTGCAAACGTTATGCCGTTGAGTAATTCAACTGGTAATGCCCAAAGAGGGTTCTCGATGATCGTGTACACGAAAAAAATACACGTAAATGTGAAAAACACTATGGAAAATACGGTCATGTGATCCACACGTTTCAATATATAGCCTGTATAATAATATTATAATATAGGAAACAAACAGTATAGGTGAATAGTGGTTGTGAGACGATTTTTGAGTAAAAATATTTACTGGACAAAATGAACGACGGCACTTCCCCACCAAAACATTGGATTAATAAAGCTATTCCTTGGAGAGTCTTCATCCACGATTTCGTTTCCGGATGGAAATTGTTTGCCAAGTCTTCTAGGTACCTGTAATGTGTATAATACTGTGATGTTTTATTATTAGTATACGTAACCAACAAAATTAAATATTATAATATTATAAGTTTATTCAAAATAAATTGATCTCCTAAATCACAGGGTTTTTATGCTATTTAAATATGCGATAATATTATCATAATACAATATTTTGATAGGGTATCAAGATTCAAGGTATAGCATTTAAGAGCATAGAAGTTTACTAGTTTTTCTATAAATTATGTTTAACTTAAGAGGGGAGTACAAACTTATGTATAGTATTAAGCATTTAAGCTAATACATTACATAGAAATAGTTTTGTATTTTAATGTTAATAAAACATAGTTTAGCATTATTATCAATATTGATTCTTTTTATAAGATAAGAGTATATTTTAAGTAAATCTGAATATTGAAAAGCGGTTTCATCTAAACTAGTTATTATAATATTAAGGTGTTACATAATTATAGCTACAGTTGTATTTTTACATTTTTTATTATAAAAATAAATTAAGCACAATTTCAGAGATTAACTAAAAAAACTTTATATTTTTTATATTATTTTTATAGTATTTTTAAAAAATAAAACATAGGTCATGTATTTGTATTATGGAAATAATATTGTTGTAATTTATGTAATTTGTTGCTTACCAAAATACGAAGTTCCATATGAAAGATATAAAAAATCCAATAAAAACAACCCAAAGAAGAAACGCAATTACTTTACCTTCAGTGAATACTTTTTTCACGTCAGAAGCTACAATTTTGGTATCATTTTCTTGCACAACCTTAAATAATACAGAAAAAACAAATATGTAATTATTTTCATGACATAATATGAGTATACCGACAAATTTTACATGGAGTGTATTAAGTAAATTATTAGAGTTAGGGAGGTTTGTTTCCTATTTGACTAATTTTAAAATGATTTTAACTATTTTAAGCGAAATCTATTAAACGTTAACGTTTGGAATACAATTATAGACAGGCACTAAAATAAAACAAAGTCACGATTTTGACTTCCAAAATTATTGTTATTGTCTTATTCGTATAAAAATGAAGTGTAATTGAATTTTATTTGTGCTATTATAGTCAAATATTATATAAACATATATTTTTATTGAAATATGATTACACCTAATCATCAGATTTTGGTTGAAAAATAAAGCTTAAACACACATGGTGGATGGTTATAACTCTAAGAAGTTTATTAGATATTTTATATATATTATATACTATACCTTGAGCTTAAACACCACATATATATCTAAAAGGAAACATATCGATGCAATGACATAACCTGGAGCATAGTTTTTGTACTCTTCCCCTGTGCTGTACCAGTCTACAGATGCACCGGAAATAATGGCAAACAAACTCCAACCAATAGATCCCCACAACCTTTGTTTTCCATAATTATGTTTGTCTTTGCCTTGATAGAAAACACAAAGACGGTTCAATATATAATGACATTGTACGCATTATTTGATAACAGTGTCGATTGGTATAGTATTATAATGAAGCTAACTATATTGTACTATTATAATCACAAAACATGGACCGATTGTAGGTATATAGGTGAGGGGCATTGTACGAAAGCGTCTGTTTGTGACTTTCTTCGGGACGTTTCGGCATTGTTGCAAAAATATTGTGATTTTTCCCTAAAGGCTAAGTTACTGAACATTCGGTTGGTATTGGTTAATACAATTATTATAAACACAGTGCAAATAAATTATATCAGATATAGGGGAAGTACATGGGAGGCACGCATATTATATTACTATATAATATTATTATTAGTACTTATTATAGCACATACAATATAGCTGTGATGTTGCTGGTCGGTGGTCCAAAACCGGCGGCCTCCGTGTTTATTTCATTATTAGGCCCTGCGTTGACGGAATAAGTAGGTATATGACTATTATTGGACGCCTAAACATTTCCCCGGCCCTCGAAAAATGTTTGTCGCTCGATTTTGGCCCTTGAGAGTACAAAAAGATTGCCATGAGCCACAGCTTTAATTGGTATACCTACATATAATAATATTAAAGTCCAATGTGTTTTCAGTTTTATAAATTTAAATCATCAAATTAGTTAATAGGTTAAAACATCACTCATATTGTTATTATTATTTACAGTTCACTACTAGAATTGAAATGAGTTCGTATAAACTATAAAGTGTTGACAATTATAATACATCGACCTACGACTACCATGGTACTCGTATATATTGAACTAATTTATTGTTAAATGCTTCACATATCGTTTTGTTCGACTCGTGAATATAAAACAATATGACGTATAATTTGACATTTACATTGACAGCGGTGAACACGTAACTGTTTTTTTTTTCATTTATCTTGACGGTTGATTCTATTATCAACAGACATCAAAATAATAGATATTTAAAACACGAAATTATTTTGATGAGTAAATGGGAAAAACAAACAGGTACCTGAAAAGGTTATCACAATGAGCCTCAAGAATACAGTAAAATAAAAAAAAAGAGTTTTATATTTTGTAGGAACTCAATTATTGTAATCTGTATACGAGCAGTAATTTTTTTCTACGATTGTATTTTGTACTGAATTAAAATTATGTAAAACAATATTTTCAAATACGTTAATACTTTTCGACATAACTAGTGTTCAGATACTGTTAAAATAACTATTCTATTTATATAGTTTAATTTGAATAGTTCAATAATAAGAAACTGATAATTATTAAAAGTGTAATTTTACCATGAATTTTACCTATTTACTTATATTTCTTATTACGGGAGGTACCTAACTAGTAGATAAGTAAGTAAACTTTTTTTCAGATTTTTGTAATTTTTCATATGACTCGAATTTTACGAAGTCAGTGGGTAAGCTAGCACGTACATATTTTATATTTCCACCTTAAACTACATGTATACATACGTCATAACTCATAAGCAAAAGTTGTATTCTACTACTACAATTATAGCCAAATAGGTCACCCTACCTACACAACAATTTTAGTTTTTTGAGAACATAAACTTTAAAGTACATATAAATTATAAAGTGACTAGATATAAATGCTATAATAAATGGTTTGCTACAACTGCTGTTACCTCACAAAAGTAAAATCTATAATTTTATAAAAGCACAGTATTTATTTTTACCTAATAAGTCCATACAAATCGTGTCCTCTAAAACACTTTTCACCGTTCCATCTGTATTTAATAAGGCAATTGTAGTGAAAAACATCCAAAACAGTGGCGACTTGATTACATCTAAATCGTTCATTTCTTCTTTTGATGTCGTACCAGGAATTATTGATAACAAACATACCAATACAAAAGTAATTATTGAACTCGCAATAAACACCGACCGACGACATTTGTATTTATCTGTAACGGCACCAACAATTGGTCTTATCAACATTCCAGGAATTGGTTGTAGCATGAATATTAAACCAACTATAAATGCAGAATAACCACGTTGTTTTGATATTGTCGTCAAAAATGGAGAAAACGGTGCATAACCTGAATAAGTAAACAAAAAAAAGTTTTGGTCATAAATTACAATAAATAAGTAAATATTAAATCCCAGTATAAACCTCCAAAGCAAGACTCCTATAACTCAAAATTTATAGTTTTGAGAAAAAGCCATTTTAAGTTTACAACTATAAGATATTTTAACAAGTTGTTTACTTGTTTACCTATGGATTTGAAAATAAAAATTTAAATACTTAAAAATATACTTTGCATTATGACTTTATTAAATATCTATGTATATTATGAAATATCTTCTCTTTAACCTAAACAATTACAGTCATAGAAATTTATAATGTTTTATGTGAATGCAAGGCTGTGCCATATTTTGAGACGTAGCAGTAAAGAATTTCTTTATGAAAATACAAGACTGACGTGTATCGTATTACAGTTGCAATATCACAAATTATAAAATTCTACACAGCCACAACATTAAATATTGCTGATTTACACCAAACATATCACACAAAGATGAGTTTTTTTGGGGGGGGGGGGGGGGGTGCAAGAACGCCACAATTCGAATAAGGTGGTCTTGAATTTTGACTTCGAAGGTTAATTGAGTAAACTACATAACATACATAGGTACTGTCACAAAAAGTAAATATGACTCTTTTGCTTTAAAAATGATCTAAGTTAACAATTAGATAGCAAATAGATTGCAACCTAACCAGAATACATAACACGCCCTGACTCCCGGCTGTCTACAAATTTTTAGTTTTTTTTTAGTTCCTATTACAATTTTTATTACGATATATTAACGAACGATTTTTAATTTAAATACAAAAATCTATACAGGTAATAATGTAATATACATAGTCTATACATTTACTCATACGTGTTCAAACAACCATCTTCAGTACACATGTGAGTTTATTTCAAATAACAGTTCGAAAGTCAATCGTATAAAATGTGTTTTAATTATTAGTCTGATAATTAATAACAATCAATACCTTCAATTAATATTATGTTAACTATAAAACTTAATGAGAGCACTATTCGTCGACGTAAGCAGCACACAGCAAGCACATGACATCCTGCAGCTTAACGATAAGCATCAAATTTCAAAAAGTGTATTCAATTTAAATTTGTATGTATATTTGTTTTTAAATAAATTATTAATAGGTAGTAGCTATCTACAAAAAAATATATTTTACTTTTTCGTAAAAAGTAATAATTTACGAATTATTGCTATGTATGATTCGATGATAGGAATTTTATGGAGCGTTTAAAAATTATAAAAAAAAGGGTAACGTGTGAGAGAGGCTCGCACAGCGAATATCAATCGTGTGGCGATACATACGGGTACCTCCCAATAACGACGAGTTAAGAACATAAATACATAATATCGAAAAACCAGATGATTATAGGAAAATTTTCAGAAGTTTTTCGGTAATATCTCAAGGAGTTTGAAAGATAAGATCTTTTTTTAATGAATTGAAACGGGCCGCCTCCGCTCAGAATCGTTTTTCGTATAAAATGATTTTATATCACTGAATTAAAATTTAACACTATAATCCATTACAGTGGCCCACCTACTGTACGGCAGAGTAACATCCGCACCTACCAGCTTTTTTTCTTTTAAGATTTTACCTGCTTCAACATCTAAGGTGCAATGTCCAATCTTCACCTATCGCTCGTTCTACTCGCGACCAGTGTCGATTATCAGCCAACTTTTTTTTACATGTATTTTATATGAACATTTGTAAGTATATTTTACAATAAATAATTAGTTTCTATTTACACTTTACATTACATTATATAATGTTTTAAGTTTGTTCTGCATTAAGAATTTCTTTAATGTTGCTTGAGAATTGTGCTTGTGCGTGTTGGTTCTAATATAATATTATAGTGTTCCAATTTGTATTGGGTAGCTTTAAAATAAATTTACTAACGAACCTTAGAACGGTGTCGGTGTGAATAGGTAGAGAAGTAAGAAACATTAGTGGTATATTGTGTGTTATTGGTTGTATTTAGTTATTACATTCCTTATTTTGGATTTATTTGTAATTACATATTTTCACTGTGATGAATAATTGAGTTTTTGCAAGTGATAAATTCATTTAAAATTATAAGTAATACAATAAATCATACGTAATAATGCATATTTCTCAGTATTTCTAGTTGTTCCTACGTACTAACATAATTTTGATAATATTATACGTTTATATTAATTGTCAACTGTATAAACTTATCGTGATTTTGTGACAATTACATGGTTCCTGCAAAAATATACGTGTACAAAATAATAGCAGTAATGAAATTTAATTTATGGTTACTACGGGTTATAGGTTATCGAGTTTTATTATATGAATGATAATTTTTTTTATTTATCATATAGGATACGCCGCGTTCTGGGTAGGTACTGTTGTGTTTTGAACTGCCTAAAATTAATTAGAGATATCGGAATAAATGAGATATTATTGCAACCTATGATTACTTATTTGGAAATTGCAATTATGAAATTTGCACCCATTACATCTGACGAAGAAGAGCGTTGTGTTGGTAAGTCGGTATAGATCTGTGTTAAAGACCATGCAAACGTGTCATTTTTACAGCTGTTGTATTTTGGCAATTCTTTGGTAATCACTGCTCGTCTTTGCGTGTGTAGTAATCATTAGTGGTGAACACTCCCCATCAATTCATCGTTAGCTTAGTCATACATATATTAAGCACCCGCATGTATATGGCATTTAGTAATTAGATCAAAATATTCAAAATCAATTTATGAACTTAAAATAACACGCCAGACGAAAATTTAAGTACTTCCAAAGGTCCGATTAAAAAAAACTTAATCATAGGTTATAATAAATAATAGGTCTATAAATCGAATAACGATGAACAAAGACGTACTAAGACCCACGGTGGTTATTATTAAACCTTTTGATGTTGTATCGGTTAGACCAGTAGTGTTCTCAATCTTTTTGATACCGGGACCAAAATTTCCCCCGAAAAATCTTTCACGACCCACATTGTTTCACTTTTCAACAATTTGTGGAAAATAAAATTTGAATTATATAAATATGTATACATTTTTAATAGGTATTTACTTTTTTTTATAGGTTTATAATTAATATGAATAAAAATATAATTAATATAATTAAAATGTACTTTTTATAGTGAGGTACCTAACATACATTTCTTGGAATCTATATAATTCAAAAAAATGTTCCCGACCCACCAGTGGGTCGTGACCCACACTTTGAGAAACGCTGGATTAGACTATAGGCTTTTAAATAACATTCATTATTATGGAATAAATACCTATGGTACATTTTTTTCCGAGAACAGTTGAATTTATTATTAATGAGATAAATGTATTATTATGGATGGCGGCGAGATAACATATCTGAGTGGCAAATAAGCATATAAAGTTTTCACGTTTTCAAGTTTAGAAATTACTATTAGATACTTGTACGAAAGAATAATCGATTTGGATTTTGGTGGAATTTGCAATTCTTATTTTTTATCAGCTGAAATGGTGCAAATTACAAACGCATTTAAAAAATGTTGGTGCAAATTAAACATGTTATATACATTTTGGGTAAATTTTGGTGAAATAGACAACAGCCCTTACAATAGTATCCACTGGTACATTTTTTTAAAAATATTATACTTTAAGCAAAATATTTTTAAAAAACTGTACAAAATATAATATTTGAACGCCAAATAGAGAGATCAACAGAAAATACATAATTAATAATATTATGCTGATAACGGTTTTGGTTTTATAATTTTATGATACAACCATCAGGTTCCTGTAGAATATAAATATAATTTTAAATGATTCTTTAAATAAAACATTGAATACTGAAAATAATTTTTTGACCCTATTCACCTCAAAGACCATATTATTAACTCCGTGTTATGGTATTGATTACATTTTGATTAATATCATAATATAATGCTTTACGACTATACATTATACAGGTATTATGCACAGCAATGTCTACCAAGTTTCTATTATGTTTAAGTAAATATGCATATTATTTTGTAGTAAAACAGACGATTCGATTGATTAAAAAAAACTTGAATAAAAATTTTAAGAAATCGTTTGTATATATTATAATATTATAATTAAAGACTGGGCTTAATTGATATTGCAACTTTTTTTGCAGTTAAGATAAATCAAATCTGATCAAATGTATAGTTTATATAATATACTTTATGGGTTATGCCTATTAAATTTTATATTGTAATTTTTGCAATTTTCTACAATTCTGTGTGTTTAAATGAACACAATATTTAACTCAGCTAAATTTATTGTATAAAAACCCTATTATGACCGAGTTTTCGTTATAAGTAGATAATCTGCAGTGGTTGTACCATAAATCCATTATAGATACATATACATCATTTTATTATTATCGGTATTATCCGATATGGATAATTTTAGTTTACTAGAATATTCGTTATAAAAGCCGGTCGGCGTTGCCACCAGTGCGTCGTTGTATTATTTGTATTACTACACAGTGTACGTGTTCACCGTTAGTTTTTAAAAATAAAATGCCATGCATACCTTTACCTCCCTAATATTACAAAGTGGGGAACACGGTTAAATGCTGCATTTATCTACGAAAATAATTTTGAAAAATGTCAAAATGTGATTGAAAGTTTAAAATACGATGCTATCAGTGTGGAAAAACTGAAACAGCTTGTACAAAATAATACAGTAAAATGTGATTCGGCATTCATAAATTTACGCTTATCCGAGTTATCCAATAACTTCACAAACTAGGAAGTATCTAATAAAGAACTATTGGAAAGTATGAATATGTTTTCCAAAAATTGAAGATATTTTAACAAATATTTCTGGTCCTGATGGAAAAAAATTAAAGGCGAATTTATGTAATATGTAATTGAAATAAATTAAGGGTATAAGACTATTAAATATTATTATAAAATCATTTCGGGTAAAAAAAAAGTTAGTTCAGATAACACCCACCTTATTGAATTGTTTTAAATATGCGCCAATAACTGGTGTAGACGTATTTTTTTTTGTACAAACATATTTTATGTATCTAATAGAAGATTTAATTTTATATTTAATTTTAGGTATTTAATATTATCTGCATAATACAGCAGATAGTGGTAAACAGGATTCTACACATAGTCGAAATAATAACTACACATAGATAATTGTTTCAAAATGTTATGAATGTCGCACAACCAAAATAACAGTGACCAACCCGAGAGAAAATATAGCAATTATTATAAAATATGTACATCATTTTTCTATGGTTGCCTTAAAATCTATGTGTATTTAATATTCTTACCTCCAATTCCTAAGAAATAGTGAATTTTCATCAGCAGGAGTTTTCTATTGACCTGGAAATAAGGCATGTTTGTGGTCGTCTCCCGAGTATGCACTATACACAGCAAGTCGTAATTATAATACTATAATATATCGTGCGTTAAAGCGATTAATAATTTATTTAAACTGGCACCTATGTCGTGTCTACTATAAAAAAAAAAAAACAACAATAATACTAATGATAATGTTTCTGGAGATACAGGCGAGACCCGGCGCAGATGTTATTCGTCGTACACATCCATGACGATGATGATCACACGAAATTCAATGTTAAACTGCTAAACAAAAAAAAAAAAATGTGGTAACCGAACCACACGATCGTGTATCGAATAACGCGTGTTGGCGCGTGCGGGCAGATGTAAAAAAAAAATTAAGGAGGGCCGACAATACATGTACATTGTGTATTTGTTGCATTACTATTATTACTCATTTGTTCGCTAAAAAATGCCTTTCCCTTGTTTATAATATATAGTTGGCCCAAGTACATAACTATTATTGTATAAAAAAAAACGCCACTGCCGATCGACGAAAATCATATTATTATAAATTGGTTTTAATTTATCAGCTATAAATACATAATATCCCGTAGTCGGCATATTACGATTATTACGAATTTTGTTTTTTTTTATTTGCAATAAATTTCTCGAGGAAACTCGTGTGGAGGCTCAGGTTAGCAGCAGGAACTATCTGTTAGTAACATAATATTATAGCTATTAAGATAATATTACATTACAATCATAAGCGATTGTTATTAATACAAAATGATATACATGAATATATATGAAAAAAAAAAATACGAGGTATTACAGTTAAGAATAACATCAATTATTGATACTAACGCAATAAATATAAATCCTATCCATAAAGAATTAAGGGCAAATTTATAGCGAAGCCATCTTGATAAATGTTTTTTTTAAATATTGTACTTACCTGCCGTGAAGTGGCAAAGTTTAATGATAATTTATTATTGTAATATTAATATTATTAGTGCATTTCAACTATGCAAATTATGCGTGTTCCACATACTTAATATAAACGATTGGGTACCTACTTTACAGTCGCCTAGGAATTTCTAGTATTTTATTGCAAACACTGTCTCACGTCGAATTGTCGTAGGTAGGTCATATAGTTATTAATTAATTATGTTCGCAGACAAAAATATTGTACACATATTTTTGCAAAAGCGTATCTGCATCGGTCGACCGGCGCGGCGGCGTCATGTCATGTACTTATTATTGTACAGCACTGTAATATCTGTAGAACCGGTTTTTACCGTGTTTGTGGTAAGGTAACGTTCACCGTGCAGTAGCGCGCAGCGTAGAGCATAATAATAATATAATATTATTATCCTCGTATAACGTGATAGTTACCTACTCAGTATTCCGGTGAGTGATTTAATTATCGAATTATTATTTTAATATTATATTGTACCGAATTAAGTTATACGCGACATGTCTTAGCACAGAAAATAAATTATAAAGTTTGTGTTTGTGCGGTTAGTGGTGGTTACCTAGGTGGCTATAGGTACTTATGCGGATAACGCGTTTATGTACGGTCAATCAATTATCGGCCGACCCCGACCATAAGTCGTACACGCCGACGAAACAAAATAATATCATACCTAATGGAAAATTAGAAATAATATTAGCGAAAGTCAATACTGTGTTATTTGAAGCTATTTGGTGATATTCTCAAGTCGGTGGGGGCCAACTTCGTGTACCTGCGCGTACACAATAATATCTTATAAATTGTGAACATAATATTCTCACGATAAATGTTAAACTACGGTCCCACGGATCACTGTGATGTTTTCGAATGCAGATAATGTCACGAGTCTTCAGGCAGGCGGGTACTCAAATATAGCAATAATGAGTATTATTATTAAGATGTCTGAAAACAGTACAACATATGTAAGCAGTATTACTATTTATTTAAAATTAAATGTTACAATTAAAATATATTTTTTTATTATTTTCAGTATTGAGTGCACGAAATATAGTCGCAATGATAAAATAAAACGTATTGTGCTAATCCACGTAGGCTTATGTTATTCGCATATCACCTGAACACTGTGTTGTGTAAATTACTTTTAAAAATTAATAAAATTACGTTCCTCGTTACTTCAAATATTTTTGTTTAAAGTACATTTGCGTTACCTCAAATAATTTTTATGACGTTACAGTATGTTTTCATTAATAAAGTAGTGCCTTAAAAATAACGTCACTTTTTTATCATTGATAACAGTAGGTAATTATTTTTTTTTTTAATCATATTCAATTTATATGATTCAATTATTATGTGTATATTTTACAATCATTGACCATTTTACAAATGTAAAATATGTACAATCATCTCACCTATATGGCTGTATGGCTATAAAGCCATATAGGTAGACAGGTAGTTGACTCATAAATCATAATTAATTTTAATTAAAATTTATTTTTAAACTTAACTCTTTTCTTTTTGCTAATAAAGTAACAACATTAATAACATAATTCGTGGAATGTTTAATAATATTGTCAACTATTATCGGAATAGAAAATAAATATCATATTATATTATTTTAATAACGTGGAGTGAAAATTGAGTTAGTGCTATACCTACTTCATATAAATTACTTTTAAAAAGTAATTTTGTTACAACTGCGTTACTGAAAAAAGTAATTACGTTACAGTAATTTGTAATTTGCGTTCCATTACTACCCAACACTGCATGAACATCATTCAAAGAACTAATAAAAAAATTATTATGACGGCGGACGTGCTCTGACACCAACACATCGACTCCGAGGACTTCGCAATAGGATCTTCCTATAGGTAGTACCTATAGAGTCCTCACGTCTGGCCTTCACCATAGAGCAGTGGTTCTTAACCTTTTTCGAATGACGGAACACTTAACATTTTACAAGATTTTCGAGGAACACAACTGTAAAATAAAATAGTAGTACATACATTTTTAATTTTTTAATATATTAAACAATGAATGTATAGCATAAAATTGTTTGCATGCCATACATGTTAGTGTTAGTCACTAAAAAATAATAAAATAATAAAAAGAGTTAAAAAAAATTTAAAAATTTGAAATTGAATACTTTGTATGAGATATTTGTGCCTGATGATTTTTACAGATATTTTCAATATCTGGCCGTATGTACTATATTGCTACTCTCATTTCCTCTTCAATATTTGTCAGCCTTTCTCGTTTCTTTGTTTTGATATTCGTCAGTGTTGAAAATCCAAGCTCACATAAGTATGATGTTGAAAATTGTAATAATATTGAAATTGCTTTTTCAGAAATTTTTTTAAATTCGGTTTGAACTGAAATCCAAAATTC
>NW_019104118.1:0-23368 GCF_001856785.1 Myzus persicae | reverse complement strand
TTGATTTTTATGTATTTCGCTAAAACAATAATGGTCTTTAGGGTAATTAGATGTATCGAAATATGGTAGTAAACTATTTTTTAAATCATAGAAAAAATTTGTTGTCTGTATAGCATATATTAAGGAATCAGTATCCGAATATAAAGAAGTAATTTTAGAACCATATTTTTTCTTCATTACATTATAATGAAAGTCATACATAAATGTTTTTGAAACGTCTAAAATTGCGAATCCTACATAAATTGCTTTATCGAATTTAATAGTCTCCTTATGCTGATGAATAGCCATAAGATTCACACAGTTTTTTAAATAGGCGTGATTGTAATGGACGCGATTTTATGTAGTTAACCATGCTTACAATTTTATCCAATACAGACTTTAATGTAATAGGTAATGTTTTCGAAATAAGTGATTCTCGGTGTAAAAAACAATGTGTAGATATGATATTAGGATTTTTTTTCTTCGCTAATGTTGTAAATCCTTTAATAGAACCAACCATTGAAGGAGCTCCATCGGTGCAGATTCCTACACATTGGTCCCATGTTATGTTAAATTTATCTAAATATGACGAAATTGAATCAAAAACATTCTGTCCTGTTGTACGTTCAGTAAGTTGTTTACAGCATAAAAATTGATTCACTATTTTATTTTCATCAATGAAACGAACAAATCCTAGTACGTGAGCTATACCACTGATATCAGTAGACTCGTCAATTTGCAAAGCGAAATATATTTTATTAGTAGTATGCTTGTTAGTGACAGTTTTCTCAATATCATCTGACATGTGTATAATTCTGTTTTTTATTGTATCGTCTGAATGCGGAATTTTCATAATTTCTTTTTTTGCATCATCGCCAAACATAATTTGAACTATTTCTGAACATGCCGGTAAAATCAAACTCTCTGTTATGGTGTGTGGTTTTAACTGTTTTGCAATTATTTCGGCAACTTTATAAGATGCGATTTGTGCTTTATCAGATATTGTTACAATTTTTTTAAAATGTTTTCTTTGATTCATTTGATTATTCAACAACCTTTCAAAATAATTTTTTTCTTTCGACTGGATATTGGCGTGCTTAGATGAAAAATGCCGTTTTAATTTCGCTGGCGTCATTGCGCTATTAGACAACTTTTCCCCACAAACCACACAAAGGGGAATTTGACAATCATTTTCGTCAACATAAGTGAACCCAAAATTTAAATAATCGTTGCAATATTGTCTATTGACCTTTTTTATTTTATTCTCATCATTGAAAGTATCATCATTGACATTGCTTGTATTTGTACTTGCATTATCAGTACCAGAATCATGTTTCCGTTTAAGAAATTTGTCCATTTTGTTATTAAAATGGTCGTTACAAATTAAATTAATTAACTAAATAAATTTCAAATTGTAATTACTTAAAAAATAACAGAATCCTTATTTATGAAGTTGTACACGCGTCTAACGTTGATAACCGTGGGCAACGTACTAATACTAATGTATTTTATAACTTTTATTAGTGCAGAAAATAAAATTGTCAAATATCTATACGTATGTTATCGCAGTATGGTGGGGATTATCGTATAATATAATAATAATAATGTATATTAATATATTATATAGTATACTGACACATTATATTATTCGAAAGTTAACGATAACGTTTTTGTGTACAAAAATAAACCAACAAAACCTAAAATGATTCTATTTTGAAAGAATTTTTTTTTCACTGATTTTAAAATTTTGGCGGAACACTTAAACGAAGTCCACGGAACACCTGTGTTCCGCGGAACACCGGTTAAGAACCACTGCCATAGAGACTTATCTCAGCTATATTATTTTTGTAGTCGTGGTCGGTCACTTTCTCAGTTTCGCACATTTTTTATTTCAGTCGTGCACATTGCAGTCCAAGTTATAAATTCGTTTTTTTTTCATTATTAAAATTTTCCTGATATTAATCAACTAAACTTAGGTAAATAGATTTAAAAACTTGTTGTAAATTCGTTTTGTATGGCATAGAATAAATCAATAAAATAGATACTTTCAATTTCATTTTGCATATTTAGTGGTTTTCTTTGATGATAGTAAGGTTGTAAGGTGAAACAGTCGTTACTTGTTTTTTTAGTTTATTTCTTTACTATGTTATTTCCAACCTATGTTTTATGTACTGTTGGTGCTCTCTGCCCTCGAGGGCGTTATATCTAATATAAAATAAAATAAATAACGTCTGTATAACATTAGGCACTATGTTTCTATACGAGATTTGGATAGAGACCTAGAGCTATAATGTTATAGTACCTATTGTGACTCCACGAGTTTGTCGAGATATAATGCGATATAAAATATTATTTGCATATTAAGCAATACCATAACTGTTCCTGTTTCCTGTATGGTAAAAGGCAAGAGTCCACTTCATTAATAACTAATACCATTCCATTTTTTACGACTTTTTATAAAATAACTCATTCAATAGACCGTAATATTGAATAATTTTTTTTTTAACGTTATTATCATTTTTATTATTTTATTGTTTATTGATTTTTATTGTTTTTCATTATTGTTATACAGCACAGACACTTCGACAAAATTATACTATGAGCTCTATGTATAACTATATTACATTTTATTTTTAATGTAAAATATTTACGCAGGTTATGACGGTATGTTACATGTTTAGTGTAATACTTTTATTGATTTGTTGGTTTCGGATAATCCAACTATGGACAAATTAAAATATTTACTGTCACGACGCATGATGCGATGCTGGCTTATAACTTTTATTACATAAGGTTACTGGTAATGCAAATTGAAGTATTGTTACTATTTACTAAATACTATTATTTATTTATTTATTTATTACATAATATGAATAAGTAAAAAGCTAGTAAAAGTGCATTTTCAAGTAACATAATACAGTAATCTAAAAACAAAGTAACAGTTTTTCAACTTACGATTATCATCGAAAAAGAAATTGAAGTCAGATAGGTTACACAATAATGTAGAATGTTATTACAATAATGTGGAATCCTACCGATGTTACTATGGAGATGGAGAACACAATTGTGATTATGCGGTGTAATATATAATGGGAATTATTTCTATTATTAATTGAGGGTGTTCTAAGGTCAATGAGACTCAAGAGATCAGGGCAGTTGTCAGTGTCATTTAATAGCTTATTTAAAAAAAGAGAGTCAATGTAATCACTCCTTCATCCTAGAGGGCATATTTTACATTGGTTCTCGACTTCGGCAATATTATGTAGATCACACAATTTTGTTTAAGAGACCTCCACACCCGCATGTGTTGTCTCCGTCTCACAAGTGCGTAACATACTAAATTTACGCTCGGAAAATCTCGTTTATCTTCGTTAATTCAAAAATTAGAGTGACTCGTCTTATAATGAAACTTGTTGGAAAGAACATTATCTGTGTTCCTATGTTGGTATTTTGCAATTGTTAGTTTTATAATTTTTTAGCAAGTTGTGTGTAATATAATATAGCGTAAATTAAAAATGCCCATAACTCACTTAAAAATTAAACTTTAGAAAAATTTCTAAAAGCGTTGACACAAATGGTTTCTATATGGCGTTTGAATTATACTAAGATCCTTAATCTCGTTCATCACGTTGATTTTAGCGCCAATTAGATTATAATCAAATAGTGTTGGTGAGCGTTTGTGATGGAACAGAGCCGTGCGATCGCCGGTATAAACTAGACGGTTATTATCATTGTGAAAAAATACGTTACGTGAATTTCAATCACCGATGGTAATGTACTTGGTAAACGCGATAACCGATGGTAAGACAAGCTCTATAGATTCAAAATGGTCAGTGTAAATAGTAGTCTCATTGTAGAAGGGGTAATATTATAACACTTGCCGATAGTACAATTACTATCGATATTATTATAATTTACACTTACGAGCAATTATTCGATGTTATCGGACGGCAATAATGAACAAAGGTTGTTTCTTACACATATTATAGTTATACATATAATAGGTATGCATATAATTGATTTAAAATGATAAAGTAGATAATACAGTGGTCGCCGCTTATAATGATCACATCCGTCCGAGAGTATTTTGATCACTATAACCGGAAATCACTATAAGCGGCGACTCAAAAAATATCGAAAAAATAACGAAAATTTTTTTAAATACATATTTTATTTTGTACAAAACATTAAAAATACTGTGCAAAATATCAAAATACAGTAGTACATAGGTAACAAAATATTTTTTAAATATCTTTTTCTCTACAACGCAGCTTTTTGTTTGCAAATAAAACCAGTTGGTTTTTTGCTCTTATTACAATAGAGATCTAACTCGTATTCAACAATACAAACATCACCAACAAAAGAATCGATATGAAACCGTCTACCGAGTATATAGTACTGGCTCAGTGACAGGGATTTGGGGAAGAAGTTTTGTTGTGTGTTATTAATTTATTATTATTATGATAAAATACCTTTATAGAAATATTCTCAAAAACTTTTTTTTATTTTTACAACGTATAAACTCTGTACACAAAATAGTTGTATAAAAAGTATGTTAAAATTAGACACAATAATATGAATTTCGAAAATATGGTAAACGGACAATCGGTCCCCGGACAATTGGTCCCCGCGAAAAAATGCGGCATGCGGACAATTGGTCCCCGTCATTATTTTATACGCGGACAATTGGTCCCCGGTAATATTTTATGTTATTTAATATTTTATTTTTATTATTATTAACCAAGGCCGGTAACGGTCCAATATGCGACCTACAAATGTTCCTCGACCTACCGATAAGATTGAGTTGATCTACAGGTTTCTTTATCGCGATAATTGTCATTATGGGCATTTTATTCTATTTTATTTTATTTTTGTTCTCCGATAGGTATACCTACTTACAATCTTTTATAATACTTTACTGTCCTCAGTTAGTACAGTTCCGATTTCATTCGTATGTGTCGTGCGCTTGTTTTGTGATTTTTTATTTAAGTTTTATTTTGTGCGTGTGAATTTTTTTGTTCAAACTCAACATGACATCTACTATTGGTCACCTATATAGGAACATTATTAGAGATGAAGTGGTATGTGTTCAATATTTAAAAGACCGAGGGCTATTACTGGCTGATAATCCGATGACATGTATAAAGGTGAAAGACGGTGTCGTATGTAATGGCCAACTTGTGGAATATTTAAGAAGTAGTAAAAAACGAAATTCTGATGGCACTATGAAAAGAGTTGTAACATTACGATGTACAAAACGGTTTTGCCAAACTTACCAATCGATTCGTAAAGATAGTGACTTTTTTACATACACGGATCTTAACGGCCGTTGTAATAGTCAGCTATCATTATGTGAAATAATGGAAATAGTTTGGTTCTGGGTTAATTTAGTTCCAATAAATCAAGCTGTAAATTGGACTAGAAGAAGCAAAAACACTATAATTGATTGGTATAATTTATGCAGAGATATACCAGTATATTGTTTTTCAAAAAGAGAGAAAATGGGTGGTCCTGGTTGTACTGTCCAAATTGACGAATCCCTTTTTCAGGGTAAAAGGAAGTATAACCGTGGTTGATTACAGCGTGGGGACCATCAGCCATTAAGAGAAATAAGTAATTCCAGCAACGAAGATTCTGATGAAAATGAAATAGTACGTACAAATAAAAATTATGGGAATCGTATAGTAGGCCCATGGGTATTTGGAATTTGTTGGAAACGGCCAGACTTATTATTAGAACGGCGATTTTTTATAGTAGAAAAATGGGATCGAGAAACTCTTTTACAAATTATTAAAAATGAAATAAAAACTGGAACGACAATTTATAGTGACCAATGGAGAGCGTACTCAACATTAAATCATCATGGATATATTCATCTAACAGTTAACCATTCAGAATTTTTTATTGACCCGGAAACAGGAGCACACACTCAACAAATTGAAGGCTTATGGAGAATTGTGAAATCCAAATATAATATTAAAAAAAATGGGGCGTCTCCTTTACTAGATCGACAACTCCAAGAAGAGTGGTGGAGATCGTGTCAAAATCCAAAAACCATTTTTGATGCATTTTTGACTGATATGAAAAATACGTTTCATAACAATACAGACTGAAACAATACATATAGTTATTGACGACACTGAGAAGTGGAATGAAAAACAATACATATAGTTATTGACGACACTGAGAAGTGGAATGAAAAAAAGGTTAGTTAAAAATTAAAATTATTTGTATTTTACACGTATTGAACCATCAGTGTGTAGGTCGCATATTGGACCGTAAATCAGTGTGTAGGTCGCATATTGGACCGTAAATCAGTGTGTAGGTCGCATATTGGACCGTTACCCCAAGGCCGTATGTGAGGGGGGAAACAAAAATTCAATAAAATACAATATACATATTTTCCAAAAACGTTAAAAATAGCAAACGTTGGGTGTGTGTTCATAAAAACGAATGCAATGGTAGTATTACTACCGATAATGATTTACAACATGTAATTAAATCTGGGCCACATAATCATGAAACTAATTCGGGTGTTTTGGAAGCGGAACGAGCCATTTGCAAAATGAAACAAGACGCTCAAGAAAATTTAAATTTACCGGCCATCTAGAATTTATTCGAAAAATGTAATGAATTTATCTGAAGAAGGTAGGAAACAAATACCTATTGAGAATAATTTTAAACGATCTTTAAGATGAATTCGTAGTAATATTTACCCAAAGTTAAAATCAATAAATGAATTAAACTTGGACAATTCAAAATTGGCCACTACCGGTGGAATAGATCCACAGCAATTTCTTCTTTATGACAACAAAAATAATAAGAATAGAATTTTAGTTTTTGCTTCACAGCTATGTTTAAAATCTTTATCATCATCAAAACATATATTTATGGATGGCGCTTTTGCAACCTGTCCACGAGGTTTCTATCAAGTATATGTTGTTCATGCTTAAATAGGGGGGAAAAGTTTACCGATAGTGTACGTATTACTGACAAAAAAAAAACAAAAGAAACCTATAAAGAAATGCTTTTGGTATTAAAAAAATATTGTTCTTCGGTTAAAGTGATTTCGATTGATTTCGAACAAGCTGTGATAAAAACAATTCAAAATTCAGTTCAGTGTCACGAGAATTTGAATTATATTATATGAGAATGTTTTATGTTAAAAAATTATTTTGTGTTTAACTTTTAAGCCGGGGACCAATTTTCCGTGTATGAAATTATGACGGGGACCAATTGTCTGGGCCGATTGTCCTAGATCTGAAAATATAATACTTAGTTACTAGTTTCATCTACTCAGTATTTAAATCAGATAATCGAAATGTTGTTACTTAACTGTCGTCCTGTTTCTTAATTCAGTACATAGTCCAAAACATTAGAAGAAATGTTAGTACAAAAATTTACATCCGTATTTAATGAAGTAATTTCAGAGCAACAACGCCGGTTTCATCATGTGAAGTCAACAATAATAACCAATAAACTATAAGGCCATTATACTGACTATTTTATAGTTAATTATATAGGCCGATATATCGGTACATACACCGACATTAGAAAAGCATTTGATAGTGTCGACTTATTTATCCTGATAAATAAATTAGAATGTAAATGTATTTTTGGGAAAAATTTGTTCAATTTGCCTAATTTATACAATTATTATACTTGAATATCTTGGAACACAGGGGGAAAAATTAGGTCATTTTATCTCGTCAGCTATAAATGTAACATCAGGGTTCCCTAAGGTGGGCATTTATTTTACCATAAGCCTAATTATTTAAGCTTTGTATGAGCGACGTTAACAGCGAATATATTTTGCCCTACAATTGCAGCTTTTAGTTTGCAAATAGAACCAGTTGGTTTTTTTGCTCTTATTACAATATAGATATAAACTTGGATACAATAATACAAACATCACCAAAAAAAGAATCGATATGAAACCGTCCACCGAGTAGTAGTCGTCGTCGCCGTCGTTGTCTTCTCCAGATTCGTCGTAAGAACTGCAAATTATAAAGAAAAAATATAATGTTTATTTATACATTATAACAATAATTAAATAATCGGTAATATTAATATTAATATTTCGGTTTTGTTTTCGATTTTTAAAGAGCGGTGTCCTCATTATATATCGATGCTCTTTTTGTTCTTACAGTTTTCTAGTATTTTTATTTTTTATAGCCACTCTAATACCCTACTACTTAAAAATGCCCCGAGCTTGGTAACATTAATGAATATTTAACGAATTTATTAAGCTATAAAAATCACATTGGTGGCATGCGCAGTTGATAGCATGATGGCAGACTTATGGAAATCCCTGCATGAGTATATTTCGGGGGTGGTGTATTGTGATTTGTGGTAAGATTCCTAAATCAAGTACGAGTTGCCTGCACATAATAATTGTCATTCTGTATGAGATTGACTGTGACGTTTCCTAAAAATACTTGTTGTTTTTATTATTTATATTTTGTTGACAGCGAGTGTTAAATAAAAAATGGTAGGCAAGTCGTAATCTATTTTTTAATTTTAATTTTAGATCATTGATTTGGAAAAAACTTAATTCTTAATGGTTTAATGAAATTAAACTACCCTATTTCTTTTTGTTTAAGCTCATTTTAAACACAATTGTCTCAAATTTTTTTTGATTTAGAAATTTGATGTATGTTTCAGACTGAATTCCAAATAACACAATGACTACAAAGTTATATACTTTAAGGATTGACTAGTGTAGAATGACATATTTAGTTTTGAGTGAAAACTTTCACAACTGATAGTAGTATGGTTGCAGTTAACAGTAAACTATTCCTAAATACTTTTTTTTTTTTTAATAATAACATCTTTATTGCAACAATAACATCTTTACATATTAAACTTTTAGTCGTTTAACGCAATGGCCCAAAGTAATGATCTACTTTCTACTGAGCTGAATAAGTGGACAAAAAGTATGCTCGTTGACTTCATTATTACTCAATCACTACCTACTGGGGTGAAATTGAGCGAGGAATTGTCAACATTCTTAAAAGGATCTTCTTCTAACCCTACATCGCTATCTTCTGAGAACTCATTAAATGTGGCCACTATTCTTCAATCTGTTGTCGATGAGCTCAAATCTGTAGCACTTAGTAACTCTAAGTTACATGATAAGCTAAACCGTCTCAATACGACTGCTAAGGTTACCACTTCTCCTAATTTAAACACTGGTTCAAACAATCTACCAACTACTTTACTCTCCAAGCTGAATGCGGATACTCATTCTAGACAGCCTGCAATCCAATCGACTACTAATTTATCCTCGTCCATAAAATCAAAATTTATTGTTGGCTCTCATAAAAGTGTATCCTCCAAGTTGTCTTCAGTGCCAGTGCGGAGGCATATTGATATCTTAGTCTCAAGACTTGAGCCGTGTGTAACGACCACTATGCTTGAATCTGAATTGTTCAATAGCTACTCAGATGTGACCATAAATAAATTAGTGACAAAACACCCATCATATTCTTCATTCCATGTGCGCCTGCCTGCGGAGAAGCTTGATGAAGTCCTCGAACCTACATTCTGGCCTGATGGCGTAATGGTCAAACGCTTTTGGGTTCGTCTTACGCCCGAGATGATTCTAAGCGACACTCCAAAAAACTAATTTCTTCATGTACGCCTATCTGTGATCCTCCTGTTGATATACACGCTTATAATTATAATAGTAAGGATTATTGTTTATGTAGTGATTTATTTACTTGTAACCATATTCTCTTAGGTTTTTATCAAAATTGTCGTGGGTTAAGAACCAAACTAAGTAGTTTAAAATGTAATGTCGCTGTTTTTGATTATGTTTTTATCTGTTTCACTGAAACATGGCTATGTGACAGCTTCTATGATAGTGAACTTGGTCTATCCAACTACATCATTTATAGATGTGATAGAAATAGTTTAACAAGTAATTTTTCCAGAGGTGGCGGCGCTCTCATTGCCATTCGTAGTGACATAGTATCTAATTTAATTTACACTCCAGCTACCAATGTTGAACATCTATTTGTTAAATTTAATTATAATAACATCAACTATGTAGTGTGCTCAGTGTACTTTCCTCCTAATTGCCCGCTTTCTGCTTATGAGTCTTTTATTTCCGCTGTACAATCTGTTCTTCCCCTTCATCCAGAATGTGTATTCATTTTTTGTGGTGACTTCAATTTGCCAGATATTATATGGTCCAATGATGATTTTGGTTTACTTTACAATACGGTTACTAATCCCAGAGTTCAATGTATCCCTGATGCATTTGCGTTCTTAAACTTTTTCCAACTAAATGATATTCAAAACTCTTTTGGTGTTGTCTTGGACCTTGTGTTCTCCAATGATAACAGAATCTATATCTCTAAAGCCGTAACTTCAGCAGTACCTTGTGATCTCTACCACCCGGCTCTTGATATTATGATAAAGTTGGATAAACTCTCCCCTTTACTTGATCGTTCCCATAATTATTATGACTTCCGCCGTGCTCCCTATTCAAAAATATGCGAATTCCTAAACTCATTTAATTGGTTTGAGACCATAATATCTCTCGACGTTGACGAAGCGGCTAAGGCAATTTATGACGCTTTGCACTTTTGCATTTTAAACTTTGTTCCGGAAGTGTCTTATATACCTTCGACATTCCCGAAATGGTTTTCAAAAAATCTTAAGCATATTGTTTTAAGCAAGAAGAGGGCACATGCCAAGTTTAAAGCTTCACGCTGTCCCCTTGATTATGCGGAATTTTCCGCACTTCGTGCCTCTTACAAGGCAGAATACAAGAGATGTCATACTGCCTACCTGTCTCGCACTGAGTCAATGCTAAAATCTAACCCCAGGTCGTTTTGGGACTTTGTCCGTGTTAATAAATCTAGCAACGAAATTCCCCACTCAGTACATTTTGAGAATTTACAAAGCTCGGGTACAGAATCTGTCTCTAACTTATTTTCCCATTACTTCAATACAGTCTATGTTCCTCCTTTGTCTAATGACCATTCGTCTCCTTTTTTGTTCCATGACCTACCTAGCACTTGTTCATTCGACATCGATGATGTTGACGCTGGTCTAGACGCACTAAAAAATGTTAAGTCCGTAGGCCCCGACGGCTTGTCAGGTATATTCTTATACAATGTGAAATCTTCATTATGTTTTCCACTGTGGCTACTTTTTAAGCGTTCAATCGATAGCGGAGTTTTTCCCTCTTCTTTCAAGATTAGCTCTGTCACTCCTATTTTTAAATCTGGTGATAAAGCTGATGTCAAAAATTATAGACCTGTCTCTATTTTGAGCCACATATCCAAACTGTTTGAACTTCTAGTATTGAGAAGTATTCAATCGCCAATTAACTCTATTCTAATCGACGAGCAACATGGGTTTAGACCTGGCCGCTCGACCACTACTAATTTACTCGTTTTTAACAATTTTGTTATGAAGGCTGTCGAGAAGCACATCCAAGTTGATGTTATTTTCACAGACTTTACTAAAGCCTTCGATAGAGTCGACCATGGCTGCCTAATCGAGACCCTATACAAAACTGGGTTCGGTGAACCATTGTTGTCTTGGTTCAAATCTTATTTGTCAGACAGAGTCCAGTGGGTAAAAGTGTTCGGATGCAAATCATCCGTCTCAAAGGTCTCTTCTGGAGTTCCTCAAGGAGGACATTTATCTCCAATACTGTTTTCTTTGTATGTAAATGGCATCAAGGAAATTGTCAAAAACTGTGAACTTCTCATGTTTGCCGACGACTTGAAGCTCTTTAGGAAAATTGATAACTTATCTGACTGTTCTACGCTCCAGAATGATCTCAACAACCTGGTCTCCTGGTTTAATAATATTGGTCTTCAGTTTAATGTAAACAAATGTCATTCCATGTCATTTTTAAGACACCGCTCCCCTATCAACTATGCTTACTCCATCAATGGTTCTAGTGTAACATCGGTTTGCAGTAAGAAAGACCTAGGTATTATCTTTAATTCCGATCTCAATTTTCACTCCCACACTGAAATGATATGCTGCAAAGCCTTAAAAACGCTTGGGTTTGTAATGCGCATATCAAAGGAGTTCAATCTATCTTCTTCATTAAAAACTATATACTGCTCATTGGTCCGTTCACTTTTAGAGTATGCATCGGTCCTATGGGACCCTTATACGGTATCTGACTCATGTCAATTAGAACGTGTTCAGAGACGGTTCTTATCTTGCGCAGCTTTTCTCTTAAAAATAAATCATCCTCCCCACGACTATTTCTTAGTTATGCAGGAACTCAGCCTCATTTCACTGGCCGATAGGCGAGTTAACGCTAACATAGAGTTTCTGAATAAACTAGTTGATGGTCGTATAGATGCTCCCTCACTTCTCTCGATAGTCAATTTCAAAGTTCCTTCCCGTACTACTAGATACCATGCTCCTTTCGTTGTTCCTGCGCACACTACCAATTATGGCAGAAACAATCCGTTAGACCGCATGATGCGGCTGGCCAATGAGAGCACCGTTCATCAAAACTGATACATTTATTATTATATATTTTTATATTTGTTATATTATCATTATTATACTTATTATTCTGTAATTATTATCTTATATAAATTTAATTATGTCATTGTATTAATTATTTTAAATTATGTATTATTGTATTATGTTAAACTGTTGAATAGGGCCCAGCCCGTTAACAAATAAATAAATAAATAAATAAATAAATATTAAGACAAAATAATAAATATAGTAGGTATATATATAAGTAAAAATTATAAATTAATAAAATAATAAAATAATAAATTTTATGAAAATTTAACAATGTAAAAACTAGGGGGAACATACGGAGTCCAGTAAATTTTTCCTCACGCCACTACTCACTTACAGCTAAAAGGTAATCAGGACTGAATTCGCCGATCTTCGACGTTGTAAACAACTCGTCAGACCTCAACTCACACACAGAAGTATATATTTTAATCTATTTTGTATTGGTTCTGGTTTTGAGCTGAGCTGCTCGAATATTAATACAGAATAGATCATATTATCTGTCTCATTTATTTTGTGATATTACAGAGGGTAAACGGGTGATTAAATAACATACAGGTGTCTTAATAACTTAACTTTTATAAGGTCTGTGCCGCTGTAATTTTAATATATCTAAATTTGTCTTAATACAATTTTAAAGACTCCAAAGCTTTTTAAGGTTTTGATAGTCTATTTTTTAAAAGTATTTCATAAAAATGATTGTACCTATCAATATTGCGGCATACAAATACCAATTAACTAACAAGTGCCAAGTAGATACTAAACTTACATATAAACATAGATACTATTATCATGAAAGCTTTTCGAAACCACTGCACAAAAAAAGACAAAATTAGGGGAGCTTAACATAGTTTACAAAACAGTTGTTATTTTGAAGAAATAATAGAACTTCAGTAACCAATCTAGTTATTTGGATTTTGTATAAATGATATAGCATTTATGGAGCTAATACCGTTATCTAAGGACCTGCTCTAAATTTCCGATCCTAGTAGGACTAAAATGCAATATGATTATGAAACGATAATTGTAATATATGAGTTAGTAGACTCACATGGAAATATATTCCGAGACAGTATTGTCCACCGGTGACGGCGTACTGTTCGGTGCCAGATTCAGAGCCGGTATAGACTGGTCAGGCTCGGTGACCTCGGTTGAGCAGCCGTGTTGACACCTGGTACAGGTCACTGTACGAGTATGGTCGGTCTCGGTGACAGTTATTTCCTGTTGATGGTGACAACCAGACCTGGTGTAAACTGTTGCATGGTCGGTCTCGGGGACCGCGGTTGAGTGTCCGTGTTGACACCTGGTAGACAGTGTTGTGTCATAGCTAAATTTAGTTAGATAAGTTTATCTATATACCTATCTAATATGAAAAATATGAAGTTTAACAAATTCATGTTTTAAGAATAAGATCTATAAATATTTATCTCATTTTCATCTAGATAACATTGATTTTATCTGTATCTATATCTAGATATATTTTTAATTTATCATTATCTATCTCTATCTAGATATATTTTGAGTTTATACCTAGAGTTTATACCTAGTCTATATCTAGATACAAAAAAATTATCTAAGCACAACACTGCTGGTAGATGTTGCCGCCTGGTCAGACTCGGCGAATGTGATTTGCTGTTAGTGGTGACAACCAGACTTGGTGTAAACCGTGGCTTGGTCGGTTTCGGTGATCGAGTTTAAGAGGTCGTGGGCCGACTAAGTACCGGACTTTCGGCCCCAGCGATTATCGCCTCATCGATGTCACTGTGGGCACCGCACAGAGGTGACCAAGTCTGTCCCAGCTATGATGTACACCAGAGCAGGTCATAACCACGAGTGCCAGTGTTGCGAGGTGTGTGGGAAATTCCCACGACGCGGGTAAATTCTATCATTAAATTTTGTAAAAGGGACAAAGGGAAATTTTTAAATAAATCACCCATATGAGGGAATTTAAACAATTAGTAATTGGTAATCACAAAAGATCACAAAAGACATAATATAAAATTATTTTATTTTATTTTATATTATGTCTATAATCTATGGTAAATGGTAATCACTAATCAGTTATCACTTATCAGTATCAAGTTCACAAATAATTATGGATTAATATTGTAACTCAACACAGTGGTTTTAAGTAATGCTTATTGCTTATAGTAATTATTCATAATCGTTTGTTTAAGACATTAATATGGATTATTCTGATCCAGATGATCCTAAAGACGAATGTAGTACACCAAAAAAAAAAAACGAGCAATGAGAAATGAACCCTCAAAATAAGAATGTCATAGAGAATACAGAAAAAAACAATTTCAACAATAGTGGTTATGAGATGAGAAATATAAATTATGGTTAAGAGAAGTAAAATCTGAACCAACCAAATGCAAGTGTATTGCATGTAATGTTGAAATCATGTGTGGCAAAAGCGAGATTGAGGAACATGCAAACAGTATTAAACATTCAACAAATGTTAAAAGTTTACGTGGATCAAAATCCCTGTTATCGTCATTCACTAAAAGTAAGGAAAATGAAATTTTAGAAAATAATATTAATTTCTTATGTGGAAAATTATATTAAGATGTGGTAATTTTTAGTACTCGTCGTGGGATTTGAAAAATGTTTACCTGGCAACATTGTTCGGCCCGTCGATGGCCATCATCACGGGATCCGCGGTAATAGCGGCGACAGGCGACGATGGCTGATTGAGCTGAAAGTCAGGGTTAACAGTTCTTCCGTTGGTGGACATAACCATGGGATCAACAACAGCGATAGCCGGCGACGATGGCTGTGACTTGATCCGAAAGGCGCGAAACCTAACAGTTGGCACGTCTGTGGCTATCGTCGTGGGACTGGCAGGTGACAATCGTCGAGGCCAGGGCCGAAAGTTTCGGTTGACTGTTGGCTCGTCGGTGACCATCATCATGGGAGCAGCATTAGCGGTGGGCAGCAGCGTGGCCAAAGCCAAGCATAGGACGACTATTTGTAGCATTATATTATTATGTTCTGTTTTATTATTCAAGATAAACATTAAGTACATAAAGCGAATTAATTTTTTTCGAATAACTAAGTGTTCAAGAAACAAAAATGTTTTTTTTTATGGTTTTGCGTTGCCAGAACATTTAATATTGAAAACATTTTTTGGCCAGCAAATTAGTAAATACTAATATTTTACAAAGAAAACAAAACTATATGCCTATAAAATCGCAATGTTTTGTTATATATTTTTGGGTAGGTATAGTTACCAGAATATTAACTAGGACTTAAAATGTATTTTCATAAATATTACGTGTCATGGAGAGTACCTACCTAATGGAAGACTTAGACCGTTAAGTAAAGGTTAGGTGGCTTGTAAGTTGTAAGTTTGAGTAGATGTAGATGGTTGATGAACAGAAGTAAACAAAAAAGCTGGTGAAAAGAGGTGTATGGTGAAGTTGATTTATGATCATCATATAAATTATATGAAAAAATATTAATTAAAAACTTATACATATATTTGGATCTAATTATATTTTGTTGAAACATTTTTTAAATATTATTTTATTTACCTGACGATGATGCGCGAAGTATAGATGACCTAGCTGTTTTCGATTTAGAATCATTTTGTAAACTTAAATTAAATAAATTATAAATTTATAATTAATACTAACATAAATTGTATATTTGTATATAATAGTTATAACTCATAATATATATCATATATTTATATTGCATTTAAATAAAGTTCTTCTTGCAGTTCTAAAGTTAATTTTAAAATTATTTGTTAAATTTTTAGTATTGTTTTCTTAATATTATATTCTTTACATATAGACACACATGACACATAATATAATATATTAATGAATTCTAAATGAAAGTAATTTGTTCTGAAAATGTAACTATCTAACTGTAAAATATAGTGTATGAAGTATATCAAATAAATATAAAATATAAAAATCTTACAAAGCATAAAATAAAATGAAAATTAACTGCATATTAACTTGTATATTATTATAAAATTATAATGTTTCGTTATTATTATAATCATTCACTATGTGCAGAAGTACATGCACATTATGTAAAATCATATTAACTTCATAAACTTGGTCAAAAGTTTCAACAAAATAGTCTAAATAATATCTCTTCAAGTGAGAACTTAATAACATTGTTTTAGCTTTATCCAATACACCTTGTGGGTTGCTAAACGACAGAGTATACATAATCAATATTGAAATACATAGGTGATACGATTTAGGTGTTACAAGTTTGTTACGAGTATACAATTATAAAATTATAGTACATTTAAAATAAATACATAAATATAATTATAATTATTATGAAAAAATAAAATAACAAAATATCATCTGGGTATAATTAATGAGAACATTAGAAAAAAAAATGAGAAAATTCAGATTATACATAAAATATGAAAATTGATAAAAAAAAAAAGACAAAAATATAATACTACAATTTATTGCACGTGTGCCGAAAGGGTGGTCTTACGAATATAAATGGTGATTTATAATACTAGGAGTATCTTTCAGAATAGACAAACATATTTCCACTAGATCAGAAATGCTTAATCTATGTTAAATTCCAATCCAACACATCTATTACAATGGTATACTCGACAACTTTTGTACAGCATAGAGGTACACAATTTTATTTTCATTATACAATAAATTTTTATTTGTTGGTCAAGCTTGATTTTTAATATCTTAAATAGTATGGGCAGTGCTTCTTCTTAAATGTTACAAATCGAAACATTATTTCAACTAATAATTTTCAGTTATCGTGTAAGCATACAAAAAAAAAAGAAACAAACATTATTGTAAAATAAATACACTTATGAACTATGAATCTAAAATAATAATATGTAAAAATAGAAAGTCTGCAATTTATTTAAAATTTTTAATTATTTGATGGTATCTTTGTTGTTAAAGTTTGTGGAACAAAGAGGTGTAAGTCAACTTCGTACATTGGTGTACATTATCTTTTATCACCAAGCTAATCTATGCGGTCGGATGAATTATTTTAATATTTTCCAACGTAGTTGATATAATATACTATAATATAAAACTGTATTCATTATTATATTATATTATTATAATTTAACCTCGTGGAAGTCTTACGCCAGTACTTTGTTTTTTTTTCTTTTTTTCGGCCAAGTGCAATCCGTGGCGGGCCAAGCTGCTAACCAACCTCATCATCATCTAAAGACATCGTCGGTCTTCGTTGTAACGTGTCCGTTGGTCCCCCGCAATACAAATGTAGTAGTCCTCGTTTTGTATTTCTTTCTCTCTGCTACCCCCTCGTTGATCTCTCCTAAAAATAACTAAAATACGTTGCAATGTTTTTTCTGTACGTACTTCATATTAATGATAAGCAAAAGAAGCTATAGAGGCACTCTTCTCCTGGTGACCCCGTGGTCAAAGTTACGACGTAATATGTAATATGTACTTGGATCCTGTGGGGCTACGTTCTTAGTAGTGTTTGTTTGAGTTTATCTCGGTAGTCGGACTTAATTTATGATCAATTAAAACATATGCGTCTTGCGGCGGCCTTAAGAAAACAAATTATTAGTATTATTATTATGTCGTACACTCGTACGGAAAAGTCTATCGTGCAACAAGCCCCTTGCCTTTTATTTAACCTTCTTATTATGAAACGATTCGACATGAGATGATACAAAATTTAACAAATCCTGTTAATATACATTTAGGCACATTTTCGGTGTGCCGGCAATCATACTGTGCATCTGCCATGTGCTGAATTAATAATATTCTTTAAGTTGTATAAACCTTAATTATTATTCTCTTGTAA
Source organism: Myzus persicae (assembly GCF_001856785.1). NCBI lineage: Eukaryota > Metazoa > Arthropoda > Insecta > Hemiptera > Aphididae > Myzus > Myzus persicae. The sequence continues at coordinate 5,083 of NW_019104118.1, read as the reverse complement.
AATTATCATTATTATTATTCAAACTTATTGCACATTTAAAATACAAAAGATATAACTAAATTAAACTCAATTTCATTATTTAATTATTATTATTAACGTCTTTCTAAAAACCAGACTTACAAATTGGCCATTTAGAATTTAAAAAAAAAATTGATGTGAGAATTAAAATGTTTTATTTTTTTTATTAAAAAGTAAAAATGAAAAATGTTATGCTATAAGTGTTAAACAAGCATCTGTAAACTATACATGAAAGTAAAGTTTAAAAATATTGTTCAAGACAAAAATTATTTTCTTTGTCAGATTTTCCTGTCACAACAATGTTTATGAGTTTTAATACAACGCATTTTGGTAGATGTGGATGTAGTCAGCGAATTCAACAAAATATTAATATTCGATATACATTTTTTTAGTTTGAAAATATTGTTCCTCGCCTTGTGAAAAGTGATAAACTAATAAATAACTGCATTAATATGATACACTACTATCTTAATACTTTGTTTAGTTTCTAGAGTCTAGATACTAGACAACTGATACGATATTATTGCTCATTATGTAATATTTAATTATCTTAATGGTCATGCCAAACGATAGGATACCCGAATGCCAGGTATATATTATAAAATAATCTCTACAAGTAGAAGTTTGATGCACATTTATATTTTAGAAAATAATTTTATGTAAAAACTAATGTAGGAATAAGTAAAAATATACTGTAATATACAGTAATTATAAAAATTTGAAATTTTTCATTTAGGTAAGTACTTTTTACTATCATTTTTGGTATATGATGTTTTACTACGTTTATCGTTGTACATTGAAGCTCACTAGAGAACTTAATAGTGAATGCTCAGTGGGATTAAAAAGTTCAGTTTTCAAAATAACAATACCAATTTGAGCAGCTCTACAAATTGACTAATTAGGATTGTACCTGATGGTAAATATAACATTTTTTTTCACTTCTTCTTCTTTCGTTGTCTGTCTACCTGAATCTAGTTGTATTCACAAAATTCTGTGCATATATGACAACAATTTAAAGTTAAGTTAGTTTATAAATATTAAATATAATAACATTACTATCATGATGCATATTGCATACACATTTACTTTTTATTGTTTTAAACCATATCACGGGCTAATTATGTTTACAAAAAAATAATAAATAACTAAATTTGAGTTCCTAAGTTTAATGTAAGTATCCACATATTTTTTCACTTAACTAAGTTAAAAATAAATTAAGATTATTATTAACTTTTATGTCCAAGCTTGCAAATAAATGTAATTAAAAGATAATTGTAATATTACTTGTTCCATATCTTTCAATTAAAGTACCTAACATCAATTCGATTATGATCGTTTATATCATTGATGGTTGTCACAGTATGAATTGAACGATACACGTGATCAGAACAAGCACATTTAATATTTTGAAGGTTGCAATGCTCCTGATAATGTTGAACATGCAGCCATCAACGAAGCTTAAAATGGGCGTTCCTAAAGCGAAACGATTTCAAGTTAATACAATAACCTAACAGTCGTACAAATTATATGATACTATCAAAAGCTGGGCAAGTAACGATCATTTTTAATTGAAAAGGTAAATTCTTCAAAATAGATATGGAAGTATCAATGTGATGGTCATGTTATTTTTTTTGTTATAAGTATAATCATGGCTTGAAATTCATATGTGTATTCGATTTAACTAACATTAGAAATTTTAGTAAAAGTGCCTTACAGCTTTTCTATCTTTTACAAAAAAAAAAAAAATTAACGCGGAGTAACATTAATTTTTTACAATCTTATGATATTCAACTTTTTACAATATTTAATATTCAGTGGTTTTTAACATAACAAACTTGTAAATCAATTAAATATTCACAAAACAATAATTCTTTATTATTTGAAAAGCTCGATTTTTAATTTCTTAGACGGTAAGGACATTTCACCTTTTTTAGTGTTACACATTATACTGGTTAAAAATCGAAACATTATTTCAACAACTTATCAGTTATCGTGGATATGTAAAAGAAACAATCATTATTGTAAAATCAATACTTTCATGAACTCTTGTTCTAACAAAATTGTATGTAAAAATAGAAAATCTACAATTTATTTGCAATACTCAATTTTCAATTATTTGGTGGTCCCTTATTCGTTGTTGTAGTATACATAATCACCAAGCAAAAATGTATTGGTTATTGTATTATGTAATTATAATTTTCCGCTTTATAACATTCCAGAACTTATTTTTACAATTTTTTTTTAAATTTACATATTAAAAAACATTAAATTAGGGTTTGCGATCAACGTCATCGTTTTTATTGTTTTCCGTCACAGACACAGCAACAAATTTACATTTTGTCAAATCTTTAGTCAGTCCAATACGATTGCATAGTATGTTTAAAAAGCATATCGTAGCCGAACTGTAGGCGAAAAATCGAAATGACCACACTCCACCGTATGAATAGAATAGATATCCACCCAGTAGACTACCTAAAGATTCACCTACAACAAAAATAATCTCATTTTAAAATCGTGTTGGTTATTATGTATTTATATGGCAGCTCAATTTAAAGTTACATCTTAAGTACAAAGGTTAATTTGTAAAAATCGCATATTTATGTTTATATTAAGACTATTAACTTTAAAATTTAAAAAAAATATTTTTTATCAACTCAACTTAACTCAATTGAAATCATTATTAACTTTCCTAGGTTTGACTATAATAGATACTTTCTAAATAGTTTCATATTTTTAATAGTAAGAAAGTTTTACCAGAGAAACATTAAATCTCAAGCGTTAAACAATTTTTATAGTTATTACCAATGCAATCGAAAAGCCCTATTATCCCGATTACAGTGTTCGTGGTGTCCTCGGGTGACATAATTTTTGCATACGACATTTTCACCGACGCTCCCAGTGCGTACGACACGCCATTCAATAGCTCTATCGCAATGATCCAGGCTGGGTTCCAGATGACCGTGTAAAGATACATCCTGATCGCCATGGCTCCCAACACCAAAGCCATGCAGTTGATGTGGCCCATCTTTCTGATTATCCAACCGGACCAGAAATAAAACGGTATTTCACCGCCAAAACATTGGATGCCTTGAGCCAGACCTTGGAGCGTTTTCAGCCACGCCCGTTGGCTGTGGTCATTGTTTGCCATAACTAAATCCTCCATGTACCTGAACAATAATTGACAGTCGTGTTGTAATAATGAGTTGTAACAGTTAAACAATATTATTATATTATACTTTACGGTCAAATATTATTTTTCAAAATCTCTAATCGTCAACTTTACCATACTCGGGGAAATGTAGGACATATATCGAAAACATTTTAAAAGCTATAGTTTTTAACATGTATTAATCATTACTTATTTATACACCTATGTGATAAGTATACGAATATCTTATAATTAAAATGTATACGGACAGCAATTATTCAGTCAACTGTTTTATTATCAATTGATTTCAGAAATAAAAATTTTGCGGAGTGCAAGAGACTGTAAACTGTATATAAAAATAAAGTTTAAAAATATTATTGAGCAAAGATTATATCCTCTGTCAGGTTTTCTTGTCACATTTTTATATAATATGCGTAAAAAACCAATGCTTATTTTTAGACATTGTTGAGGTCGGCTAATTTAACATTTAAATGATATTCGATATACATTTTTTAAATTTAAAAATAGTGATCCTTGCTGTAGGTTAGGTTAGTTTTAAAAGTGTTACATCAATAAATAACTGCATTAATATGATACACTACTATCTTAATACCTAGTATATATTGTCGACAGTCTAGACACTAGACAACTGATACTTTATTATAACTCATTATGTAATATTAATTATCTTAATGGTCATGCCAAATGATAGGATACCCGAGTGTTACATATAGATTATATAATAATCTCTTCAAGTAGAAGTTTGATGAACATTTATATTTTAGAAAATAATTTTATGTAAAAACTAAAGTAGAAATAAGTATAAGTATAGTGTAAAATACACATTCACTACCTATAAAATTCATATTATTTTTACGGAAAGTCAATCATTTGTATTTGAGCTCTAGACATTGACTAATTATTATTGTACCCGATACTAAATATTACATCTGTTCTCACGTCATTTTCTTTCATTATTAATGCATCTTAATTTATTTGTATTCACAAATATTGAAATAAATAAAAATAAATTTTAAATATTAAATATAATAAGATTATTATTGACGATGCATATTGCATACACATTTACTTTTTATTATTCTAAACCATATTACGGGCTATTTATGTGCACAAAAAAATAAAAAATAACTAAATTTAAAGTTGTAAGTTAAATGTAAGTTTCCATATAATTTTTAACTTCACTGAGTTGAAAATAAATTACTGTAACATTCAACTTTAAACATTTTACAATGTTGTATACCAACTTACCTTTACCGGTTAAAAATTATGATTAAATTACCAAGGCTTGTAGTTAACTATACCGTATTATACAAGTCAGTGATATTTTGTCTGTATACACACCGATGAGAATAACTTTTAAATATAGATAGATACTCAATAAATATGTCTTCGATTATAAACTCACCAGAATAGAAAATGTGTAATAATTGTGTGGAGAAATGAATTTGATACCACCCATATAAAAAATACAACGACATAATGTTTGGTAAACAGCCCATATATACTCTTCCATTTTCCTTTAGACTTTTTTGTTTCAGTTACCTATAAATTACATTAAAATATAATATGTTTTTAATTAATGTTATAGTACTCAAAAAATAATTAATTGGTTTATAGATTATAATGTTAAGCATAGAATCAGGAATTAACTTACCTTGAGTTTATTTACGACAAATAAATTACAAATCGTGAGTAAAATACAAGAATAAAAAACTGGTGAGTAATCTTTTTCCTTCTTATTGATGCTAAACCAATCCACAAGCCAGCCGATGAATATGGAAAAAATGCCCCATCCAAATGATGACCAACACTTTTGTTTTCCATAATCCTCAGGTTTGTCTTCTGAAAACCAAAATATATGCCAATTAATTACAAAAATATTAATGTCATATGATA